>NW_024962262.1:88651177-88897233 GCF_019238085.1 Lagopus leucura
TGTAAATTGAGGCAAGTTAATTTTATATAATGTGTACAGGATAGATAAAGTCTCGTCTGGGCTCTTGATTAATGACAAGTAGTTGTTGAGCACTGAGGTGACCAAGAAAATCTGACTTTAGATATATTGTGGTGTACCTTCTTAGATCTACTTCCATTTTTTTCACGTATTTCCCAAGTAATCTAACAGGTTCGTTGCTTTTCATCAATGACAGTGATAGGGTGTTAGTTTTTTTTTTTTTTTTTTTAAATATTGTTAAGAATAACTTACTGTATTTTTGTAACATGTTAATCAGCAGATTGTGTCATGTAATCCTGGTGGTCCCTTTTCATTTGAGATGTCAGAGCTCACTCTCAGTTGATCACCCTTAAAGTGAAAATTGGCTTTTCACAAGCC
This sequence comes from Lagopus leucura, assembly GCF_019238085.1. NCBI lineage: Eukaryota > Metazoa > Chordata > Aves > Galliformes > Phasianidae > Lagopus > Lagopus leucura. The sequence goes on from NW_024962262.1 coordinate 88,651,574, forward strand.
AGAGTTTGCCTTGCTCTTTTAGATGCAAAGTCTTTTTGGACAGGATATTTTTCAGCTGACCATGCAGCTGAGCCAATCACTGATCCGTGTGACTTACTGCTGTATAAATGAAAATCCTTTGCTTCTAGTGCTGCTTGGAAACAGGGGAATGGAGAGTGGTTTTGATGATGAGCTGTGTAGCTCACTCGAAAAGTAATGCTTCCTAATTATTTCTGTGAAAACTATAACAGTAATGCTATTTGATAGAGCAAATTCTTAGCTACAAAATAATATTTTTCAATATATTCCCCACCATTAGTTACGCATTTTTACCTGTAGTAAACAAGTGGCTGTGTGCCACACTAAAAAATATCTACAACTCTCTGTTCTCACATACTCTGTTTGGTCTCCAGAAATGTTCAGCTAGTGTCAATGAATGTCAGTGAATGCCATTTTTTCCAGATGGAGGAGTTCCATGACACACCTTTGCTTCACACGCACCTCCATGTCAGATGCCATTTTTTTCAGACTGCCCCTCTGCTGCCATCGGGTCACACAGCAACAAAATATAATGGAATATTGGTGGGAAGGCTCAGTATTGGCTGCCATACCACCAACATCTGCTTCTGACATTCTAGACCAACATAATAAACTAAGAAAAATTACTTTTGGAGCAGTCATCTTATTTTCTACCTGTTCTCCCACACATGCAAGGAAACAGGCTATTTTTTTGTGCTTGACTGTTAGTCATTGCATCTTTCTATTGATGGCACCCACAGAAAGCTCCTAAAGAGGTTTCAAATCTCCATTTCTCTTTTTATAGAAACCCTAAGATTATTCCAGGCTGATTAGCATTCAGTGCTTATTGATGAATAGTGAGAATGTCCTAGTAAATTATTAATTTTAAGTTTGGATTTTAACTGTTTGCTGTATTCAAACTGTGGGCAAAGGAAATTTCAGTAGAAAGCGAATGGAAGGAAGTTCTTGGTATTCTACATCTTGTGAGTGAAGGAGTTCTGTTACTAGAAAAAGATTAAAGCCAAAGGAAAGACTGCCAGAAGTGAGCAAACTTGTTTCTGCATTGGCCTACTTTTAGCATTTTGTGACTGAAGATTTATACATTATTTAGCTCCATACATTGCTCTAAATGTTTTATAAGAAATTTTATATAGAAATGTCTGAAAATTTGCATGTCATGAATGTTTTAAAAATGTCCAAAGATACATTGTTTTGCAGCCACTCATCTTCCAGGTTCAAAATCGTGTATTGCTCCGCCTCCTTTTTCTTTCTGTTGTACAGCTGCTTTTCAAACTGCTCATTTTATCTTCTCATGCTTTCAGAATTGCACGTATCTCCCAGGTAAAACTAAGACATTTATTGCATTTTATTTGTGTCTTTAATACAGAGCATTCTCACCTTCTGTCACTCCTTACTCTGGCACTCTGGATGTTTCTTCCTGATTCTCTGTAACACTAAGTTTACTGCTGGTCATAGCAACTTTTCACTTAATTTCCTTTGGGGTTGTGTTTCTTAATTTGGTAGTTACTCTCTGAACTTTCACCTTTGTTTCCTTGCTGAATTTGGCACTCTTAAGATTCTCAGAGATTCCCCATACTGTATCAGTGCCTGTTTCCAAGCAGTAAGACTAAGAGAAGCCTCTTTTTTATTTTCCTATTTCTGCACCCCGTGACATCACCTTTTGATTGGTATGTTATTTTATTTCTAAATTATTCCACAATGCAGAAGAGCCATGAGGCCTTTATCTTTAACAACACAGTGTTGATGTTTTGAAGGTGGAACTGGTATATCATCTCCCAGAAACAATATGTAATCAGATTTTCTCTGTTTTTGCTTGAATGTATCACACAAAGACAGGTCAGCTGTCATTTTTGGACTTTTTCCTAGTTGAATCAGACTTTTTATTTCTGCTTTTTTTATTTTATTTTTCTTTTTTTGCTCTCTTTGTGGACTTGATGTATTGTCATCTGCTGCTTCTCAGGTCATAGGTTTCCTTCCTGTGTTTAATGCTGCAGAGCTTGCCCTCAGTTTGCCAGTTCTCTCGCATTCTTACCATTCATATATTTCTTAGAATAAATTACTATTCTCACACATCTCAAAAAACTGTCTTACTATACCGTAGTAATTAATAAATAAGACATGGCTGGACATGAACTGTGTTTAACTAATTTGTACGTGCTAGGTTGTTAGCCATGAATCTGACTGAAGATTCTGATTCGCTGTCAGAAGAGCAAGGTGCCTCTTCTGCTAAGACTCTCTTGGAAATCTGACAGTCTGAGATTATAAAACATATACACATAATGATGTTTTCATATGTTTTTGTCTACAAGCACACACAAATGCACCGTAAATTGAAGTAACTTGTTAGTTATTAGTGAGACTTCTATGGAGCATTTTTTCTCTGCTGATTCTAAGGGTTCTGAAGTCTCATATAGTCAGTACAATTATAAACTTTGTGCAATGAAATGAGCAGTTTACAGCCGCTGACTCAGAATTATTACCAGGCAACCATGCTTCTAGATTTCTCCTCCATGTTGTATGTCAAGAAATATCTCGGTGGCCTGCAGTGCTGCTGACAGCTTTGTTGAGAGCATTCTAACAGTAATAAAGAAGCCCCTCCAATACAGTAGCTAATTCAAGATTTATGAAGCATGTGGAATTCTGTTTGAAGACCGAACATGCACATAATCAGGAAGCAGCCTCTGAATACAGGGAAATTGAGGTGGGCATTACCCCTCATTTTGCCCAGTGAGCAGTAAGTTTCATAGTCTTATGACAGCCTGTGTCTTAAGACAACATTGAAACTTTTCCAATCTACAACTTTCAGTCATAAATATAAACTCTGAAAAAGTACGGAGGATGAAGAATAAACATCTTCCCCATTTCTTGTCTGTGTCAGTATCTTTCTCCCATTCTGTTCCAGATCTTGTGCATTTACTCTTCTATCTCTTCTTGGCACTTCTTCATTCTTTCTAATGTAATTCCTAATGTGTTTTCTTTTTTTTTTTTTCAGCCTTTAAGTCATATATCACTGTACAGATTAATGTACGGATGATTAGGCCTTTCAAAAGTGTTCAAATAAAGTTAGGGTTGTAAATCTCATTTTTAAGGTTTTGGCTCTTTCATAGGTTTAGGAAAATTCACTTTATAATCTATCGAGGCTAATGCTTAGCATTTGTTTTTGCATACAGTAAAACTGCTGAAATCTGACTTCATAAGCATTGGTTCCCTATACCCCTGACTCTGCCTCCTCAGTCTCCTTGAGAAAATATTGGTATGTACTAAATATGCACTGGTTGAGCCATAAAAGCCACCAGATGGTTTTCTCTTGCAGTGAGTAAAGCATTGAACTACAATTGCCTGAAGCAAGTACTTGACCTGGAGACAACTTAAAGTTCAACAGTGAAAGTTGGTCATTCAAGTAACAAATTAGAAAACTAATGGGAATCACTTAGTAGTGTCAAAATGTTTCATTCCTATGTCACCTTTATCACAATAAATCTGTCGATTTTGTTTCATCCTGATCTTTACCAGAAGAACATTTTTTTCCTATGTAGGGATTTTTGAGGATTTTGGTCTTCTTTCATTGTTAAGTTTCCTGAAAAATCTGGGGGAAAGCATTTTACTTTGTGCAGATAGGAAAAGTGTGTAATCCTGCAGATGGCAGTGCTAATCCCTGCTGAGTTTATTGAACTTGGCATCTGCTACAGGTAATTTTGGATTGTGGCAGTTGGACTCAATGGCCTTAAGGAGCTCTGTCCTGTCTTATCTTGCAGTGTTCAGATAATGCCAAAATGGATGAAAGTGCAGAGAGATTTTTTCAAGGCTGCTTAGAATAAAATCATTATTATGCTTATCTCATCTTTTTTCTGAGTATCCTTTTTCTTTACCTTCCAATATGTCCTACTTATCCTTCAGTTTGCTTTTGTCCTTTCTTACTTTTTTAGTAAATTTTTTAGTTAGTAAATCCGACTAAAAGGATGCAGTAATTGGTAGAGTGAAACACTTAAAGAAATATAGCTTCTCTGTTATCTAAACTTATGCTGAGAATGCTATGGTGAAAACCTTGCAGGCATCAGGATTATATGTAGATCTCTCAGTTTTAAATATGTAAGTTCCTTGACTACAAAAGTTGGGTGTATTTTTTATATTCAGAGAACATTAGTATTGACAAAGTGTGAGTAGTACTGCATCTAGCTTATATGCGTGTTCCCCCATGACAGGTGCAATATGTTATTAGGTGTATATTGTAGTTGGCCTATTACATGATTCAGTCTTGTGAAAGTGTGAATGACGGAACAGCACTGGTAGGATTTTTTTTTGCGTTCTGTGACCAGTGGTTAGGATTCCTTCCAGGTAAGGAAAGCCCCAGGTGCTTTATCTAATTCTAGTCTGAAGTTCAGATCAATCTCTCATTTTGTGTAAGAGCAACTTGTGTTACCTTGTGCTGTGTCCTGAGGTACTTCTTGTCTCTTTTCTTGGAGGCAGCATATATTTAAGAAAAGATCCTTCAGGCTCTCCAGGAGGATAGAATGGGCATGACCCTGGATTATAGAAAGCTTACAAACCTTCACCTGCAATAGTGGTCCTAGTTTGCATTACATTAATAAAGCTCTGTGTTTTTAGCCACTGAGCTGCTATATAAATAAGGATAGAAACCGCAGTGTCATTATCACCAGGTGTGTTTGAAAAAGCAACCTGCACCATTACTTTTTCACCATTTCAGTTGTTTTAGAAAGGATGTTCTGCTGTCTCTCTTGAGGCCAAGATCCAGTTTGTACATCTCAAGTGAAGGAAATTGTACGAGTTTCAATATTTTAAGGTGTAGTATTTGAATATATAAAGTCTTTCTTTCTTTCTTTCTTTCTTTCTTTCTTTCTTTCTTTCTTTCTTTCTTTCTTTCTTTCTTTCTTTCTTTCTTTCTTTCTTTCTTTCTTTTTTTTCTTCAGTATTTCTCTGCAAGTTAGCTTAGGCAGTCATCTGTGAGTGTAGTGTCCTTCAGTGAGTCAATACAGCTAGCAGCTTGAGGGAGGTGACCCTGCTGTCCCTCAACTGTGCTGGTGAAGCCTCACATGGGGTACTGCATCCAGATATGAAGTCCTCAGTACAGGAGAGACATAGACCTGTTGGACTGAGTCCAGAGGAGGGCCACAAAAATGGTCCAAGGGATGAAACACCTCTGCTACAAGGACAGGCTGAGAGAGCTGGGGCTATTCAGCCTGGAGAAGAGAAGGCTTCAAGGTGATCTGATAGCAGCCTTTCAACATCTAAAGGGGAGCTACAGGAAAGAAGGGGACAGACTCTTTAGAAGGGTCTTTGGTAATAAAACAAAAGGAAATGGTTTCAAGCTCTAAGAGAGTAGATTTAGGTTAGATATAAGGAAAAGATCTATTACAGGTAAGGGTGGTGAGGCACTGGAACAGGTTGTCCAGTGATATGATTGATGCTCCATCCCTTGTGACTTTTAAGGTGAGGCTGGATAAGGCCCTGGGCAAACTAATCTAGCTGTGGTGTCCCTGTTCATTGCAGGGGATTTGGAATAGTGGCCTTTAGAGGACCCTTCCAACTTCAAGAGTTCTGTGATTCTGAATCTCATTTTAGGTCTTTAGGTCTTTTTTTTTTTTTTTTTTTTTCTGTGAATTACGTACAGCCCTACTGCATAATACCATTTGCTTAAAAACTCAAATATCAAAAAAAATTTCTGTCTTTTTAGATTTCCTATGAGATCTCAGTTTCTGCATTAACTATCTGCCCTAGAAACCAGGGACATGTGCCTGGACATGGATGATGACTCACCTGGAGCTGCATGGGTGAGAGGGCATGAATCAAGTATCATTAGTCACTGGTGTGTGGTAGGTAATTTTATTTCATTCTAATAAAACAATATAGGGCAAGAACACTTTGAGATAGAGATTTGTAGGATAGTAAGATAGTACAGACATTGTTTTTTTATTTGTTCAGGGGGAAAATTTCATGAGCATTAAGAAGAATTACCTTAGTTTGATGTAGACTCTGCGGGTAGTTAATAGGGATTTTATCATGCTAGTATCAATCTGTCGCCTGTGAAAGGAGAATGAAGCCAGAGCCAGAATTTTCATCCTTTTTCCTTCAGTGGAGGTTTTGCTTTGTTTCAAGACTATCAGCTCTTAGTAAGCTGTTATCAGTGTTGTCAAAGAGTAATCAGGGAGGACTTGGCAAAAGAGAGCTTGTGTCAGCTCTCACAGAGAAGCTGTGGCATAGCAGGTGCAAAAATCTTGGTGTGAAGAAAAGGGAGAGGAAGCATTTTGGTTAGGATGCCCTTAAAACAGAAAAAATTCAGTTCATTGTGTAACCCACTCTGTGTGAGAGGCATATGTGCCATTACTGCTGGCACTTGGCTGGTCAGCATGCTGAAGACCTCTGAGGGGCTCCATAGAGAGTGAAGGGAACAACCTATGGAAAGGTGCCATCTGGCTCCCTCACTTTTCTGATTGCAAAACTTTAGGTGATCTGCTACTTTCATCGTGTTTTCCTGTTGTGAACTGATAGCAGGCAATACAGTCATATGATCCCGTTGTTCCAGCAGCTGTAAGATCTTAAAATAAAATGAATGTTTTAATCCTCTGTTGAGAGAAAATGCATTTAATCAAGATATCTTTATTTTTCTAACAAATTGAAAACAATTTCTAGCTTGCTTATTCATTCATTATGTTATATTATAGTCACAGAGATTGTTCTTTCTTTGTTTCTCTGTAATGATGTGATTTTATTTTCCAAGTGGTTATTTTCCTAGTAATGTTTTACTACTGATGATGTCACAAAATGCAAGTTCTTTCCCTTCATATGCTCTATAGCTCTATGCAGACATAAAACACAGTTACAGAGGACTGTAATTTTTTTACAGGGAAGTAGAAGTTGTTGTCAGCTTAAATGAGATAAGGCAATTTCCAGAACAGCCATTGTTATGTGACCTCTTGTTTTCATAAGTATTATAGAATGCATATCCTATCACTGAAGGAAATTGGCATATTTGCCAAACAAAGACGTAAATAAAAGCCTACAGATTATGTGGCAAATGATTTTTTTTTTTTTTTTTATCACATACTATTAGCATCATGAAAATTTTATATATTTTTTCTGGTGTTCCATAGACTCATCATCAGTACAAATTTGATCTCCTCTGTTTTATATGTGGTCTCACATAATCATGAGAATATAGAATCACGATAAATTAATAAAATTCCAACCTATGCATCCTAATTTGTGTGGATTTTCTGGGATTGTGTCAGAATAAGAAGTTGGTAAACAAATACATGGTGTCTGGGTGCTGCCTACAAGTATGTGGCTCACTACAATTCAGCTGCTGAGCTAAGGGCTATTTCTAAGATAACTTTGGTTAAAATGACTTATTTATCACATTGTATTTGTTGTAGACAGTGCTTTTGAGTTTTTTTTTTAATCAATTCTTAAACATCTCAGAACTTTCTAAGCATTTTTTTCCTTTCTGTTTTGAGAGGATGTGAATAGAAAGACACCGAGACAGATTTCTTTCTGTGTACAGCTAAGCAAGCAACTTAATATTAAAATATGGAAGCAAAATGAATATTGGTTATTAAATATGAGTGTAATGGATGGGATTTGAGGTAATTCCAAAAGCTATGTACATGACTGTGATGATAATTCATATTTTAATATTGATGGCAAACATTTTCACACTGAAATATGTATAGAAAAAAGAAAATTGACTATTAAAGATGTATGTAAAGTGAAAAATGTAAATGATATTTGGAAAGGGACATGCCAACTATGATCTACCCTGACAGCTTTTGTTTTTAAATTTGTATGTTGGGAAGAATTAATCAGATGGGTAGAAATAAAGCTATCTAGAAGAATAATTTACAAAAAATTGTATAGACCAGTAGGAAAAGCTCTTTGTTGCTAGTTCACGTGAAATTAAATAATAAATATAAACACAGCAATCATACTCAAACCAGAATATAAGGGGTTGAAATCTGACTTAAATATAAAACAATCTTTCCTAATCTGCAGAAACTGCTATGGAGAGATACTTCCAGCACTGTGTGACTATTTTGCATCTTTCCTTCCACCTTTATCCTCTTGTCGGCATGAGATCCACTAAAGTTAACTACACAAAGAAAAGTAGTTATCAGTCATAGTAGTGATTGCTCATCTTTTAATATATCCATTTTATCTAAACCTGTGCTTTGAGTATTATGTGGGAAAACGAGATGACTGCAGCACCACTCCATGCACAGGCTTTCTCCTTCTACACAATATTTTGCAGTGCTACAGTTTTAATCCTTCCATCTCCCTTTCCCCACTCACTGTGGATAGAATCATTGCCTGTTACAGTGCTTCACATATGCAAAATATTTGTATATGTACAATGAATGTAAAGGCAAGTTCAGATGCACATTCTAAGTGTGTACATCGTTTCTCAGCATTTATATGAGCATTATGGAAGTATGCTTTGTGTTTGCACATCGATAGTATATGCACAAACTTTCAGTTATGCAAGTGAAGGGAGGGTTAAGGTAAATTGCAATAGCATGAGTTTGTATCATAGCTTGTGTTGTGCAAACAGTAAAAAGTTTTTCTACTAGTTCTCACTTCTCATGCTTGTCTATGCAGTCAGAGCCTCAAAGGAAGAAATCTTAATGGCTGATATAGGAGTAGATCTCAAAAAATGTTATTAGTGTGTGTGCATGAGGAAATCAGACAATCTCTAGTTCTCATCTATGTGAAATATAAATATTTATCAGTTTTAAGTGTTGCTAGTTTAAGAAAATAGATTCTCATGGTTGAATATATTATTTTTAAATCATTTTGTTGTTTTATCTACTTGAATATTTCACTCTGCTGTTGCTTAAAAACATAGGTTGAACTTCTTTTGTTAAGAAGCTTTGGTTAGCAATAGAGGCAATTCTGATAAACAATGAGCCAGTCCATTCTGCAGGTTGTGGGGCTCCCTACCTGGTATTTGATGCTCTGTCAGTGACTAGCACTGTATCCGAGTTAATCCAAGTAGTACAGGGACATGTAGGACCACCAGGAGGTGTCAGTGAAGGTTTTTTTTTTTTAGCAATTTTATGTCCTCCTTGTCTTCTCTCCCTCTCTGGGGACCTTACTGGCTGCAGAAAAGAGGCGGAGCAGAGATGGCTGTGTATAACTGGGCAGGTAGTCTCTGCTTGAAAATGGTTTAAAAATGGCCAAAGCACAGAGTAAATGAGGAGATCTTTTTTTACTGACAGTTGTTGAATTTCCTTAACATTTCCAAGAGTTGTGCTTGTTTTTATGTCAACGTTAACCAAGATCTGTGTAAGCTGTGTAAGCTTTCAATTTAGAGTTCTGATTCAAAAATTCACTTTTAATGCACACTTAAGTTTACTTTGGTCTAGTAAAGCATCAGTGTCATGCTTTGAGCTCACAGGTCTTATGTTCATACTTACTTGCTTTTCTAAATTAGGATGAGATGGTGTATGATCAATGAATTGAAAAGGCAGGTGAAATTTGAAAGCTTTTACTTACAGGCTACAGAGAAAGTAATGAAATGTTCTGTCTGGAACTGGATTAATTTAAATATGTCAAATTGCTCTGCAGAAATAACTGTCAGAACACAGGATTGTGAATTTTGCACTATCTCTAATCAGTACAAGTTACCTTTACCAAAGTCTTAAATGTCTTTCTCCTTCCACCCCAGTTTAAACACCGTGTTACCAGTACAGAATTATTTGTTGTTAAATGCAGTACTCATGTCCATATGAAATATGGATTTTCTGTTACAAGTATGATTACATTTGAGCAAGCAGATTTAATTGTTCAGATTCATACAGTAAGATGAATGTAGTTTAGCACCACAAGGTACATTTAGTAGAAATGATGATAGCTTGTATTTTGCTTTCCAGAGTATTTGGTACAAACTGCCAGCTCAGCCTAAAAATCAGGCCAATAGATCACTCCCAGCCAGGTAGGAATATGTTCAGGGCATCTGTTTGTCCAATAATTATGAACAACCCCTGTAGAACTTTGACCATAGAAGGTCAGGGGGGTTTCTTAGCTGGGAGCTACTCTGCTTTTTTGGAAGCTGGAGAAAATTGGGGAAAAAATGACAAGGAATCTGCAAACATGAAAAATGTATTTGTCTAGGAAATCTCACTCCAAAAGGAGGAAACCAGTGAAGTAGCATTTTTCTACTTACTGATTGATACACCATAAAATACATAGAATATGTTAATGGAGAGAAAAAGTATATATCAGGATGGAGAATAATGATGTGTTCAAATGCATGTGTAAGGGGAAAGACATGTCAGGACTACTGTTGTCTCATGCATTTTTGGCTAATTGGCTACAAATGGAGGGAGGGGAAAATGGAATTAGTTTGTGTTATGTCTTGTCTGAGACATGCATTTGAAGGGAGGTGAGAAGACACTGTCAATTTCTTTGATTTGTACATATGGAGAAGAGCACAGAAAAAAGTTATAATGGAGGTGAAAGATTAATATAGTTAATTTTAAGCATTAAGTGGTAACTAACTTGAAGATTAGGAAAATAAGAGCAATGATTGTATATTGTTATTTATAATCTAAACTATCTGAATTAGGGATTTGCTTTCTTTTGAAAAATTAAAAGTGGGGTCATGGGACTCGGAGAAGTTCTTCTTTTTAGAAATATTTCACAGTTTCCTGGTTAAAATGACGTTTGAATAAACTTCAAATACAAATGGCATCAATCTCTTACTTACTCAGAAAGTTGGTTTACTATACGCAATCTAAACCAGAACAACAACAACAACAATAACAACAAAAATCCTACAATAAATTGCTGCAATTATGGATGTACTGTGTTTTTCAGATGCATTAAAAAGAAATCATAATGGCTTTGTTTGCGTACTTCCAGAATAGGAACAAAATGATTTTAGATTGATGAATTTTGATGGGAAACAATGAGTCTCATTTATTTCTAAGTAATTTTATCTATTTTGATGACATCTTTCATTGTTCTGATTCTGTTGGTGTATTTGTTTTCCTTTTTTTTTTTTTTTTTTTTTTTTTTTTTTCCATCTTCCATCCAATTCAGAATTTTCAGGCAAAAGTTTCAACTGATTTCTGTCTGCTTTTCCCCTCACACACTGACAGTTAAACCAACTTATTAGTTATCAGTTAGCTTTGGAGGGTTTTTTTTTTTGAATAGAGAACTTATTTCTTAAACAACAACAAATAAAATTAATAGAATAAGCCAAAATGCAAAGCATAAGAGCCCATATAATAAGTTTGCTGCTCTATAGATGTACTAGGAATAACACAGCTAATTTGTAGGGCAAGGAAAATTGAGTGTGCTAGGACCAGGCACAGGCTTAACACCTGTGCTAAGTCAGTGAAGAAGGCAACAACATCCAAATCATTTCCTGTAATTATTTACTCTGGAGAGATTCAAGCCTGAACCCAATTGAAGAGTGTTCATATGCCCTCACGCAATCCTCTACTTTCCCCATCTTTCATAGGCATAACTGTTTTCAAAGTTTTCACACTTTCAAAGAGGGGAAAGATGCTGCTTTGGAGCTTTGTGTTAAATTAGTGAAAATCACCTTATTATCTACCATCCATACTTCCCTGTTTCTGTGCCTGGTCTGTCATGGAGATGCATGTGATGCACTGCGAAACTCGTACTCTGAAAAGACTATTCAATGAGAGTTAATTGTATTCAAGAACTATGTTGTAAGGGGAAAACAACAACAACAACAACAACAACAACAACAACAACAACAAAAAAGCCCCACAAGCCACCAATCCAACAACTAGAACACAACCATTTTTTGGTAGTGTTTTCAAACTATACGGATAATAGATCAAATTATCTTAATTAAAACAAAAATGAAATTTGGACAATGAAACTGTTTTATAATTTCAATGATCTTGTGTTATAAAAATAAAAATTCTTTCTTAAATAATATTAGTTTTGATTATTTAAGTTTTAAGGGACTCATGATGTTCAAACAAAATAGAATTGTACAGTTTCTGTCAAGTTCAAAGATTGGAAAATTTTGTTTAAGTGTTTAAGACTAACTTCAAATGAACATTTTTCTGTATTTCTCCTTTTCTCTATTTGGAATCATAAATGAACAAGGTAAAAATTTTTCCCCATTTTTAAACAAATGATTATAGTTTAAATTAAAATGCCATAGATCCAAACTTCAGTGGTTTGAAAGTCATTTAGACATTGAACAAAGAAATGATCTCTTCTATAAAGAATGTAACAATCACAGTGGAAACATTGAATGATTTAAATTTTGGTTTGGGGCTGAATATATTCAGTTCTATGCTTTTATCTCATTTGTCTGGGTGGAGAAATGCATTTTAGCTGAGGGCAGCTGCTACCCTGAGTTCTTTAATTTCCACAGATAAACTAGATGTTTACTTGCAAATACTATCAGAAAGAGTACTACTTCTAAAAAAAAAATCTACTGAATTCGTACAAGAATGGTTGCAAACCATTACTTTTCTTTCTGTGAAAGAAAAGGTTTGGAATTCTAATTTCTATCTTGGCAGTACTTGCTTTTCATGGGCCAGAAATATCTGTTAATTTATATACTCATGCAATTAACTTCGTACTTGATATATCTTATTTCAGAGGCTGATGTGTGAAAGAAGCATTTAAGATTATACTACAACTTAAGTGGTCAGAGAAGACATTAATTATAGATCTCATTTTATATCTCATTTAAATTATTATTATTTGCTAGTTATTTTTTTGATGTGTTTATAAGTGAATGAATTAACTCACAATTCACACATTCTGTATGTTGTTCTGGCCTCTTAATAGCATGGAAGGATTAAGTATTGAACATTTGTGTGTATGTGTGGAAAACTAATCAATCTATTATTTCCTTTTTGCTGTCCACAAGAAGTTTGTGTATTTAGTAATTAGAAGCTTCTAAAACACTTCACGAAGGCAAATTCTTAACTAAAAGCTATAACAAAAAATTCTGGCTGTTTATGATTCCTTTTGATTTAAAATGAAACCAGGCACATATCCATGCAGCCCTGTTATGTTTGAGATGTTGCAGTACTATCAAAGTAGGCAGCCCTTTGGATCAGACATAATTTTTCTTTTATACATGAAGGTATCATCACTGGCCTTTACATTGACGCTGTTTGAAATGAGCTGGCAGCCCTTGTTCAGGCATTTGGATAGCTGAGGGAGACTCACTACTGATTCCCTCAATTGAGGGAATCTCTTCTACTTCCACAGATTCAGGGAAGGATTTATAATTGAAATGAAGTCTTAGCATCTCCCTGCTCTCCTCATTCACATAAAACAGGAATGGTTTGTCTACATTGGGAAATACTGGAAGCATTTGATCATCTGTCCCTGAAAACTTGTCGTTTTTTCTTTAATAGTCAGTTCAAGTTGCATTTTGTAGACTTTGCATAGTACCGCTTGTATTTCTCATTTGTTGCTTTATTCTTTATTTTGAGAGTTCAAATACGGAGAGAGGCTTATAGGGAAATTTTGATAGGAGACAGTTGGACAAAGCTCATGGAAAATGATAGATAAGCTTGGGACAATTCAGTACATTTTAACTCTTCTGCTTTCTCTTTGAATTAGAGATGCCATTATATTTGGCTAGGTTTAGGGGACAGTGGGCTTTGAAATGATTATGAATTTATTCTATTGCCTTAAGGAAAGATAAAAGTGAAAAATGTACAACTTTGTGGGCCAAAGATAATGTCTGGCAGATGGGTGCTTCGAGTCATTTCACCAGTTACTCTCTTCCCATTGCTCTTCTCCCCCCTTTTCCAGTTCTCTTAAGACACATTCCTTCTGAAGCCTGATAAAGTTTAAGATACTTTATGCTGCCCTGATAACTCCAATGATATGTTACTTTATGGTGCTTCTAATATACCAATCTGCATCTGCCTGTTTCTTTGGTCTTTTGGAAGATCTTACTGTAGTTTCTTTTCATAGTACAACAAGATTGCACAAAAGAGCCCTATTTATAGCCTGGATAACACACTGTTATCTGATGCACTGTGGTTGCTTCATAAGAAAATAAATGTTTAAGAAGGGTGCCTATTTTGACTTATACAAGTCCACTGGTACTGACTAGGAATTTTAGAGGATGGTTTACCCTCAGAAGTGTTTTAGTAAGTTAAATGTAAGGAATGGGAAAATTGCTATAGGATTATGAATTAGGATTCCTAAAGTTAAACATAGCTAGTAAAAAAATGTTTTAAACTGAAGTCCATGTTTTGATTTTTCTTTTATGCCTATGGTTCACTTTCTCTGAATGAATAAATAAGTATTAAAGAGAACAGGAAAATCTGTTAATTATACTCATGGAATGGTATTGCCATATGATAAAATCATCATAAAAAAGTGTTTATGGACTTTAAACAATATGCCTTAATCAGTATAATAGATCTTGTCTCTGAGATCTGTTGTATGTGTGCTTGAGGGAATAACATTTGAGAAGCATAAAAGGCAACTGGATTCATTTTTAAATACAGAATGAAATGCATGGTTGATGAAAACAGTGACAGTAGTGGTTTTTGCTGTGTCACTGAGTAAACCTCAACAAATCTACAAGAATAGGAATTTTAGCCCTTTTTTGAAATTCTGATAGCAATAATAATGCATGAAGATATGTATGCTAATAAATACCTACATGCACAAGTAGAGTTAGACCTTTGGAAAGCTGTATTTTTGCTTTTAAAATAAAAGACAAGAAGTTGTGCTAATATTAGAATAAATACAAAAATATGGAATGCAAGTAATTATTGCAGTAGATGTTCATGATTGAATAAAGAAGATATGGACTGAACTACAGAAATGTTCTGCAGCTAAACCTGTTAAGCCATCTGAGTTTCTGTGCAACTTTATTGAAAGTTTTAATGTGTTTTTAATTGCACTTTGTGCTTAGATGCATGTCACGAATCTCTTGCACTCCATAGAAGAAACACTGCTTTAACTCAACTCCTGCCAAAACAAAAAGCAGAAAGGCAACACTCAATAGGAAAGAAAATGAAGTTGTGCCTCAGGATTGTTTCAAAAGAGATGGATCTCATTATTTTGAATGAGGTCTTTGTTTGGTAGTTTTTTTTTTTGTCACTTTTGTAATTACTTTTCTTTTTAAGATTGTTTTGCAACATTTAGCTAAATAGATGATCTACTGAAAAAAATGCAGTTCATCCATTTCCTTTCTTGCTGCTCATTCATTATATGTAAATGCAGTTTTATTGTCTCTGTGCATATTAACATCTTGTGATCCATGCAATATTAGACCAGTTAACATACTATGTTTACCTAAAGTCCAGAAGAAACACTGTGTGATATATTGTGTGTAAGTGTGGACACATTCAGTAACCAGACTGACTTTTTTTCAAGAATTGGAAACTGCTATGTGCTGTCACTATTGTCTGCTTTGTACGGTGTACCTAAGGAATGAACTGCCTTTTTGTGTCATGGATTTAATGTGTGACATTTTGTAGACTTTGAACTACTTTGAATATTTAGCCCTTTAACTCTAAATAACAATGGCTTTTTCTTTTCTGGATACAAGAAAGGAATATACTTTGAAAAAACTCTTTTCTCTGTGCTCTGGCATGCTTCTTATTATCATCAGTCATGTTCATGTCATTGATTGTCTGTCATTTCTGCCTGCCTTCTTCTAGCTGTCCAAGTCAAATAGGACTGTAGGATGAGGCTTTTCTTGGGTCACTGTGTAAACCTTAAATGTTTCTGAATGGAATTGTGCAAAATAGGCTATCAATAAATTTTCACAAGTACCTAATGATACAGTCAGCATAAAAATCAAAGTTTACAGTGAAAATAAGTTATTAATTTGTCTATTACATTGTCATTCAGCTTTGAAATATGAAAGTACTGCCTAGGATTTGTTAGTGCCAGAGCTGCTCTTGTCTCAGATAACTTGGATAAATATTTTTTATAAGAAGTTTTTTCCAGATTCATTCAGTAGTGTAGCCTTTTGATCTGTTAGAGTAGTACCTATGAGCTAACAAACAACTCAATACCATAGTACTGTAGAATCACAGAATCGTGGAATTGTAGAATCGTAGAACGGCTTGAGTTGGAAGGGACCTCAGGGATCACCAAGTTCCAGCATCCCTGCCACAAGCAGGACTGCCAACCATTAGATCAAGTACTAGATCAGATTGCCCAGGGCCCCAAGCAATCTGGCTTTAAACACCTCCAGGGACAGAGTATTCATAATCTCTCTGAGCAACCTGTTATAGTACCTCAAGACCTTTTCAGTAAATAACTTCCCCCTAACATCTAACTTAAATCTCCCTTCCTTTAGTTTAAAACCATTCCCTCTTGCCCTATCGCATCCTCCCTTGTAAAAAAAATTTGATTTCTCTCATGTTTATGAACTTCCTTTTAATACTGGAAGGCCGCAATAAGGTGTCCCCTTAGCCTTCTGTTTTTCAGGCTAACAAGCCAACACTTTCAGACTGTCTTCTTAGGAGAGACACTTCAGCTCTCTGATTGTCGTTGTAGATCTCCTTTGTCTTTTTCTAAACATTCCACATCTGTCTGGTGTTGGGAGCCCCAGACTTGGATGCAGTACTCCAGATGGAATATCAGAAAGGCAGAGTAGATGGGGACAACCACCTCCCTTGCCCTGCTGGCTACCCCTTTTCTCATGCAAGCCAGGATGCACACCTGCAGGAGTGAGCCTGGGTTTTCACAAAGAGAAGGCCTTTTTATAGCTTGTTCAGGTTCTTTCTGTGGTTTCTTTGGCAGCTGAACTACTTCATGAAGTCATTCCTTTAGCTCCTCAACCTCTTTGTAAAGTTTTTGAGTTGAGGATCTGAGCCACAACAAGCTGTAGACTAGCCTACAAAGGAGTCACTAACCTGTCTGGTGACAGATCCTGCAGGTGTTTCCATGACAGCCATAGCAACTTTGTGTATGAACCATGCAGAGGTATGGAGATGGGCACATCTGAAGGGCCTTCTCTTTGTGAGAAACTGATCTGCAAACCGGGTCACCAGCTCAGCTGGTGAAGTCTGAGCCGTGCACTGTCCTTGGGGACTTGGACAGAAACCACCCTATCGAACTGTCATGAGTGTTAACCTGTGCTGTGATAATGCTGTGCAATTTAACATGCAGTTATAAGAAAAACGGATCCCAAGCTGCCCCAAGACCAACCAGCATCCCAACACCCTCCAGCAGAAGACTACTGAGAATCCTAAAGCAATTGCTGGCCTCTCTCAGCTAGGATTTTGTCCCATTGCAGTTTCTACCTACAGGTCTCTGTTTACGTGGTCATTTATGGTTTTGTCATGAGGACTTTTTTGCATGTGGCTAGTAGATACTGGACAAATCCACATCTTGGCTAAATTATTGCATTTGCCTTACTGATAAAATATAACAAAGGGATTAAGAGAGATTCTTGTATAAAAACTTGTTTGTTAAAAGTGATTAATTATAATCATTTTTTTTTTCTCTTAGCAGCTACTGCTATGCAGTAGTGATTTTTATTAACAAATTGCTTTTTTTTTTAGTTTTAAAGTTATGTCATTAATTGCTGCTATAATTCTTTATCTTGTTTTGGATTACATTGCTCATTCTTAATTGCAGCGTGTCTCTAGGAGCTAAATGTTTTCAGAAGGACTTGTGTGAAAAAAACGTGTAAAAGTTAATACATATATTTCTTCGCAGTTGGTTACATTTACTGCTTGCAGTTTGAGTGTTGCTGCTAGAACAACTGTGGAAAAATATTCTATAGTGTTCTATTTTGCATTTGGGGGACAAATAAATCTATTGTCCTCTGTTAATTTTCAGAATTTTTTCTTCTACAACAACTTATTAAAATCTGAGTAATTTCATTTTAGCTTCTTCTCAGTCAGATTCTAAAGAGCCTTTCAGTAAGTGTAGTTTGCAGAATTGGGCACTCTGCTGTAGGCAGAATGCTTTTGTCTCATATGGAATTTTTCTGGCCTTGACTTTGATTAAAAAAAACCTTCCAAAAGGAAGAAGCCATCTGCTATGGGCCACAGTATTAGTGACACAGCACAGCACTAAGGAACTCTGAAGCTCTGAAGCATCTGCCGAATTATTAATAATGATTTCTTCATTTTAAGCAGGAAAAAAATATGGCTTTTGACATTGTCAAAATATAGCAACAACAAAATGGTACTACAGAAAACTGGAATGCAAATTGGAAAAAAATCTTAAAAACAGTTTAATCTCCAAGACAGCTATTGTGGTTGGTGTGTTTCAAATTGTACTAGTTGTTCAGAGTGAACACAGACCTAAGTGGGACTATAATGCTTGGAGAAAAATGAAGAAACTTCTGCTAATGAGACTGTAGATTCTGCTGGGGAGGTCTTCCCTGGCAAAATAGGCTCTTCAGTAGTTCTCCAGCAAATAAATACATTGATGTATGCAGGTGAGGGAAGGATAAGGATGTTTCCTTTCTGAATCTCTCTTCAGTTCAGACTACATATTTGAGTCTCATAGTGTAGTCCTGGTGTATGGGAACAATGCCAAACTGCCTGTGAGAGATTTCTGTTCCTGATAGCAGTTCTGAGCTTTGTGGTTGGAGTAGAAATTTAAAGGTCCTTTGCTTATATCTGCATGAACCCAGACAAACTACGGTAAAATGAGATTAAGATCAGTGGTTACTGAGTGAAGTACAGCCAAAATAGTAAGGACAAAAGGGCATTTAAAGTCATTATAACTAAAACTTACTAGATTGTTCTGTTTTCTTGCCATCACTCTTATTTCTCACAGTGATTTTTTTTATTATTATTATTTTATTTACTATCAAGGAGATTTAGGCTGTTTTAAAGGTATTTCTCCAATGAGTTCATTTTATTTCAGGTTTGCATTTCTGTAATTCTTTAGTGAGATTATATGCAGGGACAAATGAGTGGTTATTGACAAGGTAATTTCCCAGTTTTTAAAGTAAGTTTGCTGATTCCACATATTTGTCTACTGCTTAGGAGGAGGTTCTGGTTTAGTTAATGTGTAGGAACTTGATAATATGTGCTCAATCCTTTCTTCCCACGATTCCAGGCATAGTATTTATAGAGTATCTTCCCTCAATAAAATTAATAATCAATATTCTTTGTTGTTTAGGTAGCCATGTTACTGGTAGTTTAGGTTCTTAATTGTATATATTGTTGAAAATTAAAACCCAGATACCAACCACATTTATTCAAAGAATGGAAGTTGCTTGCTAGAGGTTCCATCTCTGAGTGGGCAGATTGTTGTTCGCACTGAAATCAGTGCTTCTAGTGCATAACTACGTAATGTGATTTCAAATTGTTTGCAGATTGCAGGCCATTATAAGTGAGCACTGGTAACATTCAAACTACTTTGCTTTGACATGAATCTGTTGTGTTAAGAGAGAGCATATGGTCAGATCATGCAGTCCCCTTGGCTATCGAGAACGTTGGCACCACAGCAGATTTCTGATCAGATATGTGTAAAGTCAGATATGCAGGTTACGATTTGGTCAGGATTGCTGCTACTTTTATCAGCAGCTGGTATAGCAAACAGCTAGTATCCAGATAGTATACATACATATGGGTACGTCCTTTTTATTCTCTCTTAGAAAAGGCATGGTCATATGGCTGTCTGTTTGTGAGATGGAATATTTAACAGTTTAATATTTACAAATACAATAACTGTTATCTAAAAGCATGGCAAAATTTTAGGTATTTTTAAAATCGCTTTGACTTTAGCCTTTCAAATAACCCTATCAATTTGCTTTATGCACAAATTTTGAATTTTCTACTAAGTACAGAATTCTACAGACTGTATTCTTATGTAATCCTTATTTTAATTCAATTTTATGATGATGTTATGGTGATATTTTTCCACATGGCTTAGCAGTTACACCTGTCATTTGATGCACTTTGGAAAACATTTAAGTTATATTTGAGAAAACTTTGCTGTGTTGTTATTGTTGTTATTATTGGCAATTGTACAGCTATTATGCTTTTATCACTATTGGCCTGAGAAAGTAAAGAGCTTATTTTTTGGTAGATACAATTTTCCCAAAAACATTTCTAATTCTCAAAGTTTCTCATAAACTATGGATGAAGTCTTCAAGTTCTTTAAAGAAGAAATCTTTGTCATTCGTCTTTGTTATGAAATTCTTAGGTAATTGTGAAGACTGTCCCACAGAGTTGAAAGATTCAGGTTGATACCTTTTCATACCATCTTAATAACTTTGAAGAGAGTAAATGGCTCACTTTCAGAACAGTTGGGACAAAAATGATTAGAACACTTCATGCATACATTATTTTTTTCTGTTCTTTGTATTTCACTAATGATATTTCAAAATGCAATGAATAATTGCAATAACAGCTATGGAGAAGTGATCTGTAATCTAGATAAATTACTATTTCCGATTCAAAGACAATCTGGCAGTTTAAAGCCTCATAGTAATAAATACTGGAGTAATAAATATTGAATAAAGGGGGAGTGTGAGGAGGGACTCTATTTTATTCAGGTTTATCCTTCAGACTCCTAGAAACCAACGAGAAAAATAAGCAAAATGGAAAGCTGTTGCTATTTCTTGTGAAATTGCTGACACGTTTTCTGCTGCCAGGATTCTCCATAAATACCATTAGGTTTTACATATTCCTTTGCTTCATGAAGTTTTTATTATGGATGTGCTCTTATTAGCAGCCCAGATACTTAACAACAGTGTACCTTAACCTTGGCAGTGTTTTACCGATTTACAATTAGTTTCTGATCTTTAGAGCCAGAGGCTATGAAACTCTTAAACTTCTAATACTCTACTCCGTGCAAGGAGTAAGAATGTTTGCATATTACTTCTTTCAAAGAGTTTGAATAGACACCAATCATAGTGGTTTGTGTAAGGATGGAGTTCTGTGGATACTGTATTTCTGTGGTGGCTGGGTGCAGTTCTAATTGCAGTCAGCAGGCAAGCTCCTGTTTCTTTCTTCTTCTGAAAAATGACGCTGTTTGTCTCCATTTGGCCAGCTGGCTAGGGCAGTTTTAAGTGGACTGCTTTTAAATGACACGCTTTCAATGGAAATGGTTTCTACTGCTCTTGAAACTATAATGTTCACTGTCTCAAAGCGGATGCTGTAAAGCTGAAATTGAGGTGAGAATTACCTGAGGACAAAACTGGGGGAGTGAGCTGATGAAAATGTAGAAGTCTCTTGGATAACAGGCAAAGAAAGTGCTGTGTGTTGGGCACCAGAGCTGGTGGTCTGTGAAATCCTACAAGATAGGGAATAGGGAGGAGTAAAGAGAAGTTTGCCTTAGTTTCAAGACAGAATAATGTTGTAGGCAGCCCTAGCAAGGGACAGAAGAAAAGAGCATGATCTCAGAAGTTGAACTTTTGTTAGGTAGTCTTATTAGTGACAAGGAAAAAAGGATTCCTGGAAGAAATAGAACATGTAGTCCCATAAGAGCATTTTTGGCAAAGAGGTTCTTGAATTAATTTGATGTGTTGCACAAAACAACAACAACAACAACAACAACAAACTCTAATTCATCTCTGGCATATGTGCTTAGAAACAAAAAAAATGCAAAACTACTTTCTTTGTGCTGCTAGTTTGTGCAACACACTGTTCCTATGTGATAACCTTAGGCTGCACTTTGCCTTTTCAGAATCTTAGGAGTTCTCTGAAATAAGCTCTCTCCTGCATCAGCTGATGGTAGTGGTATCTGGCACACTATGTGCCCTGTAAGTCTCAGATCATTGAATTCTGCTACAGCACTGCAGGTAAAACTGATGTTTTGTGGAGAAAAGTTTAACTGGCAAGTTATTGAAGGCTGTTCTGAAGTTTACTGGTGTTATCACTATACATTTTAATGTGGTCAATATATAATCATTTTTTTGAATTAAGCAGAAATCAAACTGTTTTCATGAATACTCTGTGGTGAAGTCATGCATTTCTTCCATCTTAAAAAGTCCTGTACATTATTTTATCTCCTTAAAAAAAGTTGATTAAAAAAAGAATTGCAAAGGAAGTTTGGGTACCGAATCACAGAATCATAGGGGTTGAAAGGGGCCTCTGAAAATTACTGAATCCAACCACTCTCCTAAAGAACACCCCCAAGAGTAGGTTGCAGAGGAAAGTGCTCAGGCAGGTCTTGAATAGCTTCAGAGAAGGAGACTCCACCATTTCTCTAAGCATCCTGTTTCAGTGCTCTCTCGCTCTCACAGTAAAGATTTTCCTTGTGTTCAGATGAAACTTCCTATGTCCCAATTTGTTCCCATTGCTTCTTGTAGCATCCCTGGGCATCCTTGAGAAGATCCTAACCCTATCCATTTGACTCCTGCCTATTAGATATTTATAAGCATTCATGATATTTTCACTCAGACCTCTTCAGGCTTAACAGTCTCAGATCTTTCAGCCTTTGCTCATCAGGGAGATGCTCCAAGCACCTCATCATCTTTGTGGCCTTCCACTGGACTCCCTGAAGACACTCTATGTCTTTCTTGAATTGAGGAGCTCAGAACTGGACCCTATATTCCAGATGTGGCCTCACCAGGGCAGAATAGAGGGGAAGGATTACTTTCCTTGTCTTGCTGGTCACACTCTTTTTAATGCACCCACTGGCCTTCTTGGCCACAAGGGCACACTGCTGTCTCACAGCCAACCTGTTATCCACCAGGAACCCCAGATCCTTCTCCGCAGAGCTGCCTTCCAGCAGATCATCCTCTGTCCTGTATTGATGCATGTGGTTATTTCTCAACAGATACAGGACTCTTCACTTGCCCTTTTTTAACCTCGTTGTGTTCCTTTCTGTCTAACACTTCAGCATGTCCAGGTCCCAGTAAATGGCAATATAGCCTTCTGGTGTATCAGGCCTCCTTCCAGCTTTGTATAATCAGTAAATTTGGTGAGGACTCGCTCTAACCCTTCATCCAGATCATTCATGGAATTGTTAAATAAGACTGGACCCAAAATATGTCACTGTTTTTCTATCACACATTTTTTTCCCCACTATATCTATCTTATGAGTTGAACTCTGTGAACAGATTCAGAGATTATAATGACAGAAAATTAATAAAACATAAACTAATATTCCTCATGCACTATCTTTCCTTTTCCTTGAACCTTCTTATTGATCACAATGTTTGATTTGGTTGTATTGTTATTGTCTCTTACTACTATCATTAAATGACATAGCAAAATAAGGGTCAATAAGATTAACACTAGATAACACCAATGGCTTGCATTTTTTTGTTTTTTATTATTTTTTGTTTGGCAAATTTGATCAATTTAAAACCTTTAATAATGCTACACCTGCCGTGTACCATACAAGAATATATAGGCTGCTTTATTCTCACTTCGAAGTTGTAAGATTGTAGCAGGTAGGCATATACTGAACAACCAGAAACAGGCTATAAAAAAATTTTAGCAAGCACTGCACAGTCTCCTTGACGTGAAGAAGAAATACTGGAAGTATTGTGACTCTTTGTCAAAAGTAAGTTGTCCAAAAGCAAACTTAAATGCCTTTTTGATTACATAATCTAATTATATGTCACAGTCATTTCAGGTCCTCTTGGCATGGATTATAATGCAAATGTACTGCCTGACATAACAAGGCATGAGTGAAAAGACACCATATGAGTGGCTTTCTTGAGGTTTTTTTTTCTTCTATAATTAATATGGTCAAGTTTGTAGGTTTTTTTCCTATATTTTTAAAAAACTGTTGTTCATTTTTGCATGTTTTACTGGAAGTTTTTAACTGATTAATTGTAATTTAATAGACTAATTGTAATATAATTAGCAAATGGCCGTTGAGCTTGTCTTGTTCATTAGGTGTCAAGGAGGAAGGGAATTTCTGTTATAACTACTCTACATATGTGGATCCCTAATGGTTGTATTAGAAGAAAAATCAGATACTGTTTCCCAGTTTGCCATCTCCATACATCTAATGTAAAATATTTAGATATTTTTAAAAGCCTTCCCCAGATAGGGGTATTTTCTTCAAAATAAAATCCACTTGTTGGATTACAGACATTTCAAGCCCATTTCGTCTGTTCACATGGAGCAATATAAGACTTAGATTTAAGTGTTTAGACAATTAAAATATTTGTATCTGTCAATTTCTACTGATGAAGCAATACACACAAAAAAAAATTGCTTTCAAATAAATTATATGAGATTTAGATTAAGTGAAAAAATATCATAAAGCTGTAACAAAATTGAGGAAGAAGTTACAGATATCAAAGAAAACTAGAAACAAATGTTTTTGAGGAATGGCCCATAAAATGGTCCAGATTGAAAAGATGAAACTGCAAAACAAAGTCAGCTGAATCTCAGCTCTGCCTAATGTCTAGTAGACAGCATCTCCCTCCTGTGTGTCCTCATCCTGACCACCAAATTGCTGGGTGCTGAATTCCCTCAGAAGGTATGTTTTCTCTCAAGCAACCTAAATTACTGAGAATAAATGCCAAAGAACCTCAGCCATATGATATTTTCATCGCAGAGATGAACACAGGGATCATGCAGTCACAGAAACATGTATGTGATCTGTGGAAGCAAAACTCTGCCTCATTTACTTTGCTCATACCTATATATCATTGTCCAAAGCAAATAATGAAAGATATGGGAAGTTCTGTTGAGTGACTGAAGACATGAGAATTCCTGTGAATTTTTAAGATAATTTTTGAAAATATTCATATTTCCTAACCTGTTGATGTTTTTATTCATGAGAAGGTATCCTCACACTCTTTTTCTATGTAACAAAAATATTTAGGAGATGAAATAGCATGCTGTTCTTATAGTGATTCCTATTATTTTTAGAAGTACTCTGAGGGAAAAAAGCAAAGGCTTTTACCAAAATTTTAAATCAGTGAAAAGAAACCAATATAACATAACCAGTGCGTGTGATCTGCATGTAGAGCTTTATATCTCCTGTTGTAGAAAAATCGTAATTCTGAGGTAGAAAGGAAATTCCAAACAAATTGTGTCCCCTGTATTTTATAAGAAACCATCATAGTTTCTCCGATTAGGCATATTCTTTTCTGTTTAAGCAGTCACATGAAGCTATGCCTTAACCATACTAGGGGAAAGGATTTACACTCTGAAAGAGATCTAGGAACTGACAGTTGTTTCATACATTACTTATGGATATCTTTAGCCATGATGGCAAATATATGTTTAATCTTGAAGGCATATTGTCCTTTGGTGCAGCTCCTATTACCACTAACAGGAATTAAATATGTTGAAAGAAGAAAATATTCTCTTGTGTGCCATTTTGGAGACTATGGGTTTTAAATGCCTTGCTTTATGTAAGTGGCTTTTATATTTAGACCAATGGTGAAAAACTTTTGCAGCATTATACACGCTTGCGTTTTGATCAAAGTATCAGCCAGAAATAGTTGTTTACTGGTTCTTTCAGCTGGGGGAGAAGATTAATGTTGCAGTGGCTTTTTCTGTAATGAATGTACAAAATGCAAAGCCTTGGGAAGTGTAAAACCTAACCAGGGGAAAATGTACAGAGAATTTGTGCAATATCCATAAGCATAAACACCATCAAACATGAGCTCCAAACTCTTCTCTTGTAGTACTTTTGTTCAAAGCTGTCCCACAGGGAAACTATGGGAGGAGGGAGAAAGGTAGAAAGAATTTTCTCAGTGTTTGCTCTGGCTGCATCCTTGGATTTTTCCTTTAATCTCTTTGCTTCCCTTTGATGCAGTTACATAGGCATTTCCTCCAAACAGTTCTGAGAGAAGTTCCTCAACAACTGTGTTCTGCCTTTACTTTCTGTGTGGAGCTGTTGCATGAGTCTCTGCTGAGGGCAATGGGTAGGGATTTGTCTTTTCAACAAACTGGTTTTGAACAGGAGCTTAATGGATTTCTCGTGGTAATTAAAAGTGAAATGGAGACTGTAAATTCCAGCCTGGTCTACATGAATGAAGACAGTACAGTCCCACAGTCATGGCTTCCCGAATCCCTTCAGGATGTGAATCAGTAACAATTTTTAAAATTAATTTATAATTTATCTTTTTGGTTTTTTTTATGACAAAGCCTGTTAGATTTTTGGTCACTAAATATGACCTAACAACTTGAGACTCATTTTTCATCAAAATTCATCTCTGTTTATCTCATTTGAGCTACACTTTGTTCCATATTTCTTGCAAGCATGTGTTAATTGCAGTACTGTATTTTCAACACATTGTAATAATACATTACCTTGCAGTTACACTTAATATCTATGGCAAAAGTCTTTGTTGTATGTGAATTCACTTTCCAAAATACAGTCATTTTAACTTTATTGACATGCCCTATGAAATTCTATTGCAGGTTTTTATATTTATACGATCAGAAAGTTTGGAAGTTCACTGTGTCTATTCAGATGCAAATCTGTTGACAGAGATTGGAGTGACTCAACAGAAAACTTGGAGTGATATCTTTATTACTTTGAAAAAAACACATTCCTCACTAAAAATGTTTTTTTTCTGCAACAGACTAATAATGGCAGGAGAGGAAGACAGAATGATCAAGATCCAGTGTAATTAAAGGGACATGACATATATATATTCTAGACCCCTTACAGAAGTTAAATCAGTATGCATTTCCTTTGATTCAAACTTGATATTTAATCTTTTTCCTTCATACTTTTGTGACAACTTTCAAAAAATATAGTTTTAAAACTAGCAATTACTTGTCACAGCATCATTTTAACTGGACATGAAATGAAAAGTGGTATTTGTGAGACTGCAATTAAATCTTCAAAAGATGCTTGCATTGTGAACCAAAACTGAAGTTACAAACTGATTATGAGATTTCTTGTTACTCTCTCTAAACAAGTTATCTCAGACACCTGTATTAGCGAAGCCATAGCACCATGGAGCTTCTATCAGATAGTTTCTTCAAGGCTTTGTGGATCATACTAATATTCATTCTTCAGTTCTCTGTGCAGCTTTGAATACACTTGATATCTGGCTAAAGCATTATACAGTCGATCCTCTGGATCTCTGAGCATAAATTTAGAACAGTATGGACATGTATCTGAAGACACTGCACATTTTCACCTCTGCATCTACAGGGTCAGAATGCTCTCTTCTTCACTGTAATTTTGAAGTTACATTAATTGTATAAATTGATTTATTTAAAACTATCTGGGATAATTTTTGTAGATTTGTCTACATCTTATCTTCCATTGTTTCTC
The DNA here is from genome assembly GCF_019238085.1 of Lagopus leucura. NCBI lineage: Eukaryota > Metazoa > Chordata > Aves > Galliformes > Phasianidae > Lagopus > Lagopus leucura. The sequence continues at coordinate 88,678,715 of NW_024962262.1, forward strand.
CAGAATGCTATAAACATTGGTCCCAGCCTGGTATATTTTTTGCGTGCTTTCTTAGAATCACCAAGGTTGGAAAAGACTTCCAAGATCATCCAGTCCAACTGTTCACCTATCACCAATATTTCCCCAGTAAACCATCTTTCTTAGTACAAATCTAAACTCTTCTTGAACATCTCTATGAACAGCAACTCAACCACCTCCCTGGGCAGCCTATTCCAGTGCCCGACTACTCTTTTGGGGAAGAAATCTTTCCAACCTGAATCTCCCTTGGTGCAACTTGAAGCCAATCCCTCTACTCCTATTGCTGGTTACATGGGAGAAGAGGCTAATACCCACCTCCCCACAACCTCCTTTCAGGCAATTGTAGAGAGTGATAAGGTCTCCTCCAAGCCTAAGTTCTCCCCTCTTTTCCAGACTAAGCATTCCCAGTTCTCTCACCCAGTTCTCTCATAAGACTTGTGCTCCAGACCTTTCTTCCTTGGTAAGGCTCCTCTATAAGACCTCATGCTTGTCTTGGGTGATAACTTAACAAGGGCTTGGTGTTGTGTACTTGAAAGTTTTTCTTACTAGTCTTCTGGGTGTGGAGATCTGGGAATTCTTGTAGCCACCTCCCAAATTTCATATTTTAGTAACTTCCATGCTTCTCTTTGCCAATACCTTATTGTCACAATCTGTGACCTGTGTACTGGACCTAAAGTCAGACTTCTTATGCTGTATAAAATCCCCAGTCCTGATCAACACTTTAGGCAGGACACAGTCAATGCCATCTTGAAACACACATCATTTTTGGGGGATGCAGTGAGTAATTTAAACACACCTGCTTCATTCCTCAGGATTGTAAGCTGTATAATTTAAAGCAAAGGAGACACAGTTATCTCCTTGTATTTAAAAGGAAAATACAAATTTTCAATCAAAAGCCTTATTTGAAATGTTGCCATGTATATATATATTCTGCTTCATAAGTTCTGATCAGTAGCCAGTATTTAAAAGCATTCAGCTATACAACCTGATTCAACCAGTGGGCTCGCAAGAAACTTGTGTTTTTTGTGTCTTTGTCAGTATGCATTTTGTGGAAAATATCTATCACTTTGTTGCTTTATATATTTATACCTGTGCACAAATATTTATATATATATCCACACACATATAAATACAAAAAAGTGGTACTTCATGAAGCTGCAGAGGATAAAATTAGCTTTTTTCACTATTTTTTCTATCTTTCAATCTTGAAGTAAAACAGATGAATATGACGTGCAGTCTACCAACTTGCAGTTAATGGATAATGGATCCTATTCTAGCTATTAACCTTTACTCCCATGCAGTGGGATATGTGTGAAAGTATTTCCAAAAAGAAAACAAAAAGAAGAAAGGGAGTATTCCCACTGAACTGGACCACCATGACTGCAGAATTCATTTATTTCTTTTCAGCCATTTAAAATGCCATATTAAAAATAAATACACCTTTTCATTTTTCATCCACTTATTTTCTATTTTTAAAGCAGCAGTCGGGCATGTCACCTGTATCAGCTAGCATTCTGGGATGAGAATTCACAGCATATGCTTCAGGTGGTGGCTGATGCAGAGCTTAGAAAAACTGTAATAAATAAATAAATAAATAAATAAATAAATACTGCTTGGAGGTTAATTTTTATTCCTCCAGGGTGCAGTATTTTCAAATTATGAGGAAAATACCTCTCAGGAAACTTCAGAAAAATGCTCTTTTGGAGAGAAGGAGTAAAATTATTTGAGATGGTAGTAAATGAGAAAAATACCAGTATCCCTAAGAGGAGACTTGAAGTCATTTATTTCAAAAGCAGATTTATCATCACCTTCAGGATACTACTGTAGAATACATGAGGTAGAGAAAATGATCTGAAAAAATCATCATGGGCCTTTAAAACAGACTGACTTGAGCTAGAGGCAAAATTCCAGGACAGGATGAATTAAAGTTCCTTTTGTCTCCTGTGTTATGAACAACTAGTCACACAAACCTGTGGTATTGATATGTCCAGAAGATGAGACACCTGCTTAGAAAAAAAATATATATGTAGTCTGCAATTTTATTTGATATAGGAACAATCTTTGGTTCTGTTTCTTGCTGAAAAATGATAGTTTTGATTACAGAAGTCTTTTCATTCATTTTCTTAATTCATTCTGAGAGGAAGATGAAAACGCAATGAGGATTCAGAAAGACAAAAATAATCTTGTACTTGTGATAATATCTGAATTGCCTGAATTTTGTGGAAATAGACACAACTTTAATCTATAACCATCTGCATATGAAGCAGAGCTGATACAACTTACCGGATTGTTCATCAGCCTCAGTATAAGGTACAGGAGCCGTAGCTGTGCCATAGGAATCTACTTAGCCTCTGCTCTTTACCTTGATGGTCCATTTTGGATAGAACTGCAGTCTTTTCTTGTCAGCTGTGATCTCTTCTCCAGTGTAACTAGAGATAGGAGTAGGGGGAATGGCCTCAAGTTGTGTCAGGGGAGATTCAGATTGAACATTAGGAAAAAATTAGTCTATGAAAGAGTAGTTAGGCACTGGAGCAGGCTGCCCAGGGAGGTGGATGACTCATCAACCCTAAAGGTGTGGTTTAAGGCGAAATATTGGTGATAGGCGAACAGATGGAATGGATGATCTTGGACGTGTTTTCCAACCTTGGTGATTCTATGAAAAGGAACAATAGAAACTGCTTCTTCTGCATTATCAGTTTTAATGTAAACCCAAAGTGACAGTTTTCCTCTATACAGATTTCTCTGAAGATAATGCTACAGTGGGACAGTACATGAAGAACTGTTTCATTCACTGGAAACCAAGCTACAATAACTACTCTTCGTTGAAGTGATTTTCAATCTTTCTTTCTGGTAGTAGAATGATAGTGTAAATAACGAAGTATACCCAGAGGGTACACTTTCTCTAAGTAACCTACTCCATATACAGCACAAGCTGTATACTTGTTGCAGAACTTAATGTTGATTAGAGCACTACAGTACAAATACTAATGGAACTGTTACCTCACTGGTTCTTCCCATCAGCTGTATTTTGTGTGTTCTCTAGGGCAGAGGCTTTGTACGATGTCTAGTGTAACAGACCCTTGAGCCTTGATACTACAACCGGACATCATACCAATCAACAACAGAAAGAACAGGGACACAAGGTGAATCTAGATAAAGCATTGTATTAGAGAAAATGAAAATGTTGCAGTGAATAGCTGTGTGAGCTAGTCAAGCTCAGACAAGTGGAAAAAAAACCCCAAAACACAGTGCAAAATGCAATCTGTGTGGCCTCCAGTGCAACTTGCTAGGTGAGATTCTTGTGTCAGAGGTGGTAAAAATGAAACTATGCAAACAGCTCTTCACTAGGAGATCCTTTTTTACTGTGTGTTTTCTTCTGAAGATGATAGAACTGCAAAATATTATAGTATAGTAAGTATAACGTAGATTTCTTTGCATACAATCAGAAAGTGTCTTGTTAAATCTAAATAAAGAGTTCCTGTGGTGGAATTAGTGCTACTTTGAACAGTTTCCAAACCGTTTTTTTTTTTTTTTTTTTTTTCTTTTTTTTTTTTTTTTTAATCTTTTATTTATTTATTTATTTATATCTTTTATTTTTTCTGTGTCAATATAATGGTTTGAGATTAGTGCCAGAAATTGGAAAGGCATGAAGAAACAGTGAAAAAAGAGATGCCTGTGTAAGTGATCTGCTGATAAACAACTTGAAATTTTTAACATAGAAGTTGGATTGTAAAAGAAAAATCCTTTTCATCTTTCTAAACCCTTTACAAAGGGTTGACTTTAAGAGGAAAAGTGGTCTCTCAACATAGAAAATATAAGGAAAATTAATAATTATTGAACGTAAAGACTGAATTGATGTATGGTTGTTGTAGAAAGAACTTGGGGAGCTTGGGGTGTTTGAAGAAGTCAGATGCACCTGAACAACTATTGCTTATTTTCTTATTTTCTTACAGACATATTTTCTTATTTTTATTCTCAAACCCAGTCAATATAGCAACAAAATTTCATTTTGAGGTATGAATTCAGAGCTTTGACGAAAATATGCATTTTATTAATCCATACATGTTTCCATTTTATGGTGTTTTCTTCTGTTTTCTGTGTGTGTGTGTGTAAAAAGTATTTGCCATAATATGGTGGTTTAGATGAATGTCTATCAATTCCTTACTGTCATAGGTTAATATACATCATTTTGAAGAAAAAAATAAATCTGTTAATTGCACATCCACTGTGAAGTCAAGTGAATCGTTTTGGGCTTTAGCACCTTGCTCTTTATTTAGCGTCTTTCCCTCCACTGCATATTATCCCTGGATAAAATACAGCCTGAGTTTATTAAATGTAAATCTTCATAGATGAATCTGAAAACTGTCCTCAATAATCACTGTTTCTGAGATATGGAAAATCTCAGGGATCTTAAACTGCCTGGAGCTAAGTACTACACAGATTGTCATTAACTAAACTCTGAAGAAAATGTGGATTGATATTTACTGGAAATGGTAGATAAATGGGTAAGGGAGTATTGTCAATGCCTACGTAAACAAGAGAGGTAGAAGGGAAATTCTGTTTAATGTTTACATTTAAGACTTTGGTATAGAAAACAACAACAAAAAACACTTGTGAGGTGATACACTGTCAAAAGGCTTCGTAGAAGAGCAATGACTGGGAATCACTAGCAAAATGATCTCCTTACGATTTCCTACAGAAAATACTCATTTACAAAAAGTTCCCTCATGAATGCTGCTTCATGCCAGCCTGACACTCACCCCCTGCCATCCCCTAGAAGTTTGGCTGCTAGGGTTCAGCGTTTGCTTTCATATGGCTCACTGCCATGACCTACAGAGGCCCCACTAGAGTTCTGCCTTCTGTAACTGCTTAGATGATTTCAAGGTTGGACCTCCATTTCTGAAGTCTGCCAGAGCCGAGTTACAGACATACCTGTGGCTGGCCTTGCACCCAATGGGTCTAAACTCTATTAAACTCATCTGATACCCTGGGTAAAGTAAGATATGCCATATTACTGGGCCTCTTGGCTGACACTTGTTGCCATTGCTGAATCAGATTGCCCTTGTTTCTCCATGGCATTGTCTGTCATCTTCCACTTGGGCTCCTTGTTTTTTGTATCAGTGTATCAGTTTTGGGATATCATCAGAGAGAGAGGCCAGACACTTCCTGCATCAAGAAAAACAGTCTCCTTCGATTTACACCCTGTATTCATATCATTTCACATAACATCCCTGTTTGTTAAGTCTCCCTTTTAAAATAAATAATTCTAATTTATTTTCATGCTCTCTCACTCTCTCTATAGGAGATTCTCTCCACCTCTTCAAAACAATCCATCTATCAGCTGTTGAATTTAGCAGTAATTTTCAGACTTAAAGTGCAGAAATTCTTTTATGGTTACGAAGCAAAACATCGGCATGGGATTCTGTTATTTATTTATTTCAGTATTTAAGTATAAATCTTGATTATTTTAACATGTGAGTCTAATACATTACGGAGGAGTCTGGACAGGTCAAGGAGAGACTGCTTTGTCTGCAAACTGGAAGACTTATCTGTAGTGTATATATGTGATAGTTCACAGATCCTTTTAAAACATTTTTCTTCTCCTTAGGAAGACTGTTGCTCTTACATGACCTCTCACTTATCTTTTTCTGTACAGAGCAACTTAAAAACTGAAAAATACATCATATTTCTGTCCTGTTGTGTTTTGTTGATTTTTTTTTTTCTTTTAAGGTTTAACCTGTCTGGCTTAGCCTCAATAAAATCAATGCTGGCCTTTTCCAGCTCTCTAAGTTTTCATTGCTGATTATCTCTCTACTGATTTAAACATACAAGGAAACAAACAACAGTTTAGAAATCCCTGATCATATGTTGTAAAACTGTAAGGCTGAAATTGTTCAAGAGAGACAGTAATAATTTTTTAAAAATATTTGCAATTATTTATTGGGTTTCTAATATTTATTTTTGATAACCTATTGTGGTAGTACTACCCCACTATATTAAACTATGCCACAGTGATTAAAACAAGCTTCTGCTTGGTATATTTGGACATCTTTGACCTGAGTCAACGAGCGACAGACCAGATAATACTGAAACTTGAGGAAGATCCGATTCTTCAAATTATAACACATTTGGAAGAGAAGGAAAAGAAAAACCTTGCCAATGTCTTTAAATTTGCACTAAAAAAAAAATAAATAAATAAAGCAGCCAACTTTCAAGGTGTGGTTATAGCAGCAAGACCAAAATTAAGCAAGTTTTGAACAGAGATTCAGAAGGGAAACAGTATCTGCCAATATTTCTCATAAAGAAGTGTTTGAGGAAAGATTGTGTGAGGAAACAATTGTGACAGTTCTCACAGTGTGGACTTAATTTAATAAAATTAGAAAACCTAATGGATATGCTTGGAATTTCCATTCTACTGCATTCTGTACTTTGTTGCTCCGTCTGCTCTTGTAAAGTGAATACATGCTTATTGGGGACTTGAGCCAGCGTCTCAAGCTTCAGTGTTTGTTAGAAAGCTAAAGCCAGTGCAGTAATCACAGGTGTCACTAAATTTGCTAAGGATTTAATTCCAATTTTAATAAATTTAATGTTCAGTTTTATCCACAGTTTTATTATTACCTAATTGAGAACCAAAAGGATTAACACAATGGGTACCAGTTATAGGAATTTTTATTCTGATATACAAAAGTTGCTTTCAGTTTGCACTGTAACTCTAGCTCTGTTTTAATATGGGTAGTGGACGCAGTCCAGTGATATTATTACACTTTGACACTGAATTACAGGATAAATGACTTGTCAGAATTCATTTGTGTTCCTGAATATCTGACAAAGAGTGACAGCTTCACAGAGCTTTTAACTCAGTCATGCATTATCGCAATGAAATAAAACAGCTTCTCCTGAAAAATATATGCAAAAAATATTGGGGGAGAAGAGGGAGAAGGGGGAAGTACATGAAGTATTTTTAGATTCAAATGTAATTGTGTGCTAAATAAGAGGATTAATTCTACAAGTCACATAATGCTAGGGAAAAAGAGAGAGATTTGTCTTCTTTTTGAACAACGAAGAGAATTTTGGACATCATGCACCTACTGAGAAAAGTTTTCTTCCCTTTAAAAATGTAAAAAGAAAAAAAATTTTTGGTATCATCTGTGTTACAATTTGTGTTTCGTTTACATCAGTTGCAATGCTTTCTTGATTTCTGCATTCCACCAATTATTGTGCTGTGAATTTTCAAAGCAGCTGAGAAAAGTTTAAAGCCATCTAAATCCAAACTGATACAAAACACATTTTTTGCCTTTCCAAAGACAAAAACTCTTTTTTTCTTTGGTTTTGGACTTGATGATCTTTAAGATCTTTTCCAACCCGAGTGATTCCATGATTCTATGGTAACAGTTCCCTGTTGAGAAATGTGTCCATGCTGCTCCTGGCCTGAAGGTACTGTCTGCTCTTCTTCCTGCTAATGGCTGGTGTTCCTCAGCTTATTCTGTCTGGATCTTGTAGCTCTAAACTGAAATACAATGCGGGAAGGCTAAACTTTTTTTTTTTAGAAAATATAACATAATTAAAGAAAAAAAATTAGAACATTGATAAAATTTTAAATTTTCCCTTTGGAATAGAGAATATTTCTGATTATATTTTACAAATGAAAATTAAAACAACAACAAAAATGCAACAACAAGCAGTTGCAATCTGGTATCAGTACCTTCTTTTACTTTTTTTTCAGCTGCTATAAATGCTCTTATGACACTAGTTTTCTAGTGTCTATTTTCTATTATTATGGTCTGATTACTGAATTTTCAGCCCTAACTGTATTAATTTGCAGAAAGAATTTTGTAATTATGTATATTCAACAGTTCAATTCATGAAGGACAATGTGTGGCATACAGGAAATTAGAGCTGTGGAGATAAGAAACTCCCTCCCCCACCTGGCAACTATGTAATTAAAAGTGCTCATTTAGTGGATCAGTTCTCAATTATCCGTTAAGTGTAAGTATTTGAGTTAGATATGTTTCCCTGTCTAACGTGACTGAACATAATTTAACTTAGAGTATGTGAGATGTTGGCTACTGAAGGCAAACTGACAGATGACATTTCTCATAAATTGTATTTGTGAATATAAGATCTTGTACGTGTGGCCCATGCTTATTCTAAAAGGAGTAAGAATGGAAGAGGCAGAGCTAGGACTGCATACTATTCACTATGGGAAGCTTCTGGGTATGTGCGTGCTGTCTAGTTTCAATTTGTTATAATGAGGTTTTCTTGTAATAAATACACATAGTAAACTGCATAGCAGGTTTCAGATACGATTTATGGTGGCTATAACAAAGCTGTGTTCATGGATAGGCACATAAAAAGAATCAGATACTACCTAGTATTTAATAAGGTACACTGCAGTCAAAAGAAAATCTCACTCAGAATTCACTGGTAGTGGGAAGGGTAACAAAGAAAAATAATGCGTGGTATAAATCTTTGTGTACTGGGGGGGGTGGAGAGGGTTGTTGATGTGACGTGTTTGGGATTTTTGTTTTGTTTTTTAAACCTTCTGCCATTCATGAATGTTTTTGCTGTCTGCCATTAGTTGTTTTAATATTTTAAGCTATAGCACTTGCAAATATTTTGCAATTGGCTGGTTTTAATCATCATTTTGAAGTATTTTGATCATCAAATTTCATTACTGGAAAATCAAGCTATATCAGTGCAGAACCATTTTTGCAAAATAATTTGGCATGTGAATTTATAGCATATTCACAGTCACGTGAACGTTTTTGGAGCACACTATGGGTATGGCTCCCAAAGCTAATAGGGAAGGTACAATCTTTTCAGCCTCTGGCCTGTAGAATTGGCAACTTAAGTGGCAGTGCAAGAGACCTGAGCAGTAGGTGCCAGGACTGCCTGGATTGTTTGGGTCTATTTGGGCCATGGAGTGGATTGCTTCATTCCTCTTATGCAGGCTCCTCCTTCCTGAAATTGCCAAAGATGCTAACGTAGACTTCTCTTATAATCCTTATTGTCCTTGGGGACATGTGTTAATCTTGTTTAGCTGTCTGGATGCTAATCTATTAATCTTATTTATAAATGTGTTCAATATTGGACTGAACTTTATCTATAGAAACCTTATCACAACATTCAGGCAACACCAAATAGAACACAGAATACTGGATTATTTAACAGCCAAAATCAGCATCTGTATGAGAGCAGCATATTGCATATGCGTGCTTCTTCTTCAGAATTTTCAATGCCAAAGATTCAAACTCTGTAACAGATGCTTATGTCTGTAAAACTAACTTTTAGGTATAAAGTGGGGAAGTTCCCCTTAGAATGAAAATGCGTAAAACTGCATATCTCCTTTCTCCTTGTTATCAGTATGGTTTTGTTCTTTATGATACCAGCTGCTTCTTCTCTCAGATGGTTTGACTGCTTAATTTAATCAAACCGAACTTACAGCAGCTGTTCTCAATTGGAAAATACTGCTTCTGTTTCAAAGCTCCTGAATTCTGCTGAATTTTTTTTACAATTATATTAATTTGCCTTGTAACAGATAGTATGTGAAGAATAACGAATACAAAGACAAGCTGTAAAATCTTATCGTACATTTGTTATCATTTTTCTGGAGTGAAATCAAGTGACCCAAAGGCTGCTGTAGGGTACATGTTATTGAAGCAATTAGTAAAGCCTGAGGCAGGTTACTGAATTGCACAAGACAGTGTATGGGAATGGTTCAGACTCCCCTCTTGCAGTTTTGATACTTGTCACATGTAATACAAGGACAACAGCATGAGAAGTGGCTCACACGGCGACCCTGTGGGCCACTGCAGAACTTCTTGTTGGGCTTTGTAGGGCAGGAAGGCAAGATGACAGATCTGTGGGGGCTGACTTGTTTTCTTCTTATGTCTGACTGCTTCCCAAGTTCCGAGTTCAGAACTATTCTTAGTTATGATGCAGGTAGCACCCATGCAAAGAAACAGATGCATTTAGAGCTACACAACAGCATGAGTCTTTCATAACGTTTGAAAACACATAGACATTTTGGATCAGGAGGACGGACTTCTTGATTTCAAAAGTGGCATGCCTGGAAGGAAACAAAGCCTGAGATACCATTTAAAAACTGGAGTTAGGCCTAGCTGTCACATCCTTTACCCCAAACCTCCCCATCCATTAGTATAAAACTAAGCATTGAAAGTAGATTCCCCCACCATTTTCACGCTACAAATATAAAGCAGAGCCATTATGCTTGTTACTGGTTATTTGCTTTTGTTTTACACAGATTTATTCCAGCTAAGGGGCTTTCAAGTGTGTACGAAGAATAAGACAAGGTTTTACTCCAGCACTTAAATGATAAACCATTCTCTGAAATGTGACATTGGTTTCCCATAAATCTTTTTTTAAAAACTCACTGGTTGCTTAAAAGCAATATGATAAAGTAATACATGATATAGTAATACCAAATGGGTTTGTCACAACTACAGGAAATGTGCTAATTTTTAAACTCTGCTTTCATTTCTCCTCAGTATATTTCTACTTTTACTAAGATATTCAAAGAAACATTCTTTTGTATTTGACAGAGGAGAGTAAGTAAAGTGCACACGCTTTATGCTGTTCATTGATTATGAAGTATGTAACCATTTGTTCTTAGTCCTCTTAAAAAAATGTATGATTTTTTTCTGATTTTTTTTTCTTTTTTTCTGTGGTTTTGTGCATATTAGGTATGTGTCTTTCCCTGTGGTTCCCTCTGCAAAGTAATTTCCTTTCTATGTTCTATGGCTGATTCTGGTACATGAAGTCATATTCATTTCATGATTAGAGAGCAGATATTCTCCCATGTACATGAATGCTAGAATGAAAAAGATATTTTCAGTGTAAACACATACCTTTCAATTAATTTAACTGCTCTTTCTGAATGTGGGATAGTTGAAAATGGAAGATAGCAGTTTTGATTTATTGGATTTGTTGGAAGTTGTTATATAGCAATTTGAGACTTCTGATAAAACTGGTTTTAAAAGTCATGTATTTTTCTTGCAATTTGGGGAAACTTTTTAGCCATAGAAGTGGTACATATTGGAAGTATTTCATATATATATATATTTTATAGTATTAGTAATTATTATTTAGTATTTTATATATATATATAAAATGAGACATCTGTAAGGCTTTCTTTAGCTGAACATTAGTTTTAAGGTGAAAATCTATCATGAAGGCAAAATGGATAAAATGGATCCATTGTAGCATTTGCATCACTTTTCATCATTTAGCTCAAACACTGGGCAGTTTGCATGCCTATACAAAGCAAGGATTGAATGCTTTTCCTCTGGGACTATTTCTTCATATAACTATCAGTAGGGCCAATCCATTATATCTGCATGTCATCATGTAAATGTCATTTTCCATCTGGAAACTTTAGATAAATTTCATGAAAATTACGTCACTTTTTTCATATTCTCCTGCCTTAGTTAACTTCTCTGAATCTTTTTCAGCAGTTATACTTTTAAAGAGTAATTTGGAGAGTAAATGTGGAAAAATTATTTTTTCCCTCCTAGAATAGATTACTATCTGGAAGTGTGAAGCATGTGTTTATGTAGCCTCTAAGAACATTGAACTTAATTAGCTACTTTACAGTAAACCTCAGTTTCATGGTGATGAAAGAACCTCAGGTATGTTGCAGCTCCTTGTACTGAAGATTGCTCTTCAGAGAAGAGTGATGCTCAGAAGGAGTTGGAGGCTCAAACTCTTAGATTCAACTTAATCTGAGTCATGCAAATGTTTTCAGATTTGTGTATCTGATTTGGCAAAAGGAGTTAGGATCAAAGAGACTGGAAATTTGAGAACAATAGTTATAGATAAATATTCTCTGTGCTAGAATGGAAGTTATCAAGGATGAAATTTACTGACGCGCACATTTTAGAAAGCAGTTAGTCAAATGTCTGGGATTAAGGGTAAAAAAAAAAAACAAACCCAAAAGATACTGTAATATGCAATAGCTAAAAGAGGCAGATTTTAGTTCATTTGAAAATATATGGTATCCTGCAACTTTCATTATGACAATTTCACCACAGGGAAAAGAAATCTCTCATTATCTGATCCGTTGACATGCTTTGATTAAAATTTTAAAGATGCATGACAAGTGAAAATTTTTCCACATTACTAACATCTAGAGAATCTGCAGGGGGGTTTGAGGACCTTGTTTAATAGAGGAATAAACCCTATTTTACCAGAACTTCTTAATGAAGATGCTGTATCTTCAGACTAAAAATTAACTTGAACTCTAATTACCCTCACACTTATCAGAACAGAATGTAGATTTCCACTTCCACAAAGCAAATCTTCAGGGACTTGAAAGCATGCAGAAAACTTCTCTCCCTATATCTTTTGAAAGCAGGGTGGGTCTCCCCAGAAGAACCTCTAATGTGCAGTCAGTAAGTATCCAGGTAGGTTTGAATCTGTGATTTAGTAAGGATAGTGTGGCATGAATGTCTGCTCATGTCTTATCAGAGCTGGTATCACTGTCTTCCTCTAGGAGCTTTGACTGTCTAGCTTTATTTTTGTGAGGAGTATTTGGAATCCTGGAGATGGTTTATTTGCTGAATGTATTAGACAGCAGTCCTAATAAAGAAGCATTACTTTCTCTCAGATTAAAAGTGAATGTTTATGGAATGATCAAGAGAGGCCAAGTATATTTCAACAAGAGGTGTTTGAAGTATGAAAGAGATGAGACAGGCATTAGAAGGAATGGGGCTTTAGCACCTACCTTAGCAGTGTTTTTACGATCTGGTGAAATTTTTTTGTATCCTAGCTAGAAAAAACTATCCTTCCAAACACACAAATTTCTAAGTCCCTTGGACTTAGAGGGTGATTACTTCATTTTGACTTTTGAAAACATTTAACTTGAAATTTACGTTGAAAATTCCCACGGTTGATATTTTACTACTCCAGAAAATTGTTCTTCATTTTTTAATTCCACGTTAACATGAACTGCATGTAAGCTATAATAGGATTTTAGTCCTGATGCATTGCTGTTCTTTGCCACAGAAACTCAATAAACAAATCTGAAATGCTGGTTTAAAAAAAGAACAAAAACACCAAAAAACCCTCTCCTTAATCTGTTGGCCACTGTATATGTGTAATACAGATTAGTTTTACATGGACAAAATCTGATATTGCTATGTATTTTGAGTGTTATAAATAATAAAAAGCAATTTTTTTCCTAGTTCCTAAAATGCAAAGCTGGTAAATTCTCCTCTAAACTGATATGCTCTTGCAAAGCACTCAGTTTAAACAGCATTTTAATGGGGGGAAAAAACACCATAGGTTTTGTCAACCTTCTAATGAGGACTTTCAGACACTATTCAAGAAATATCTTGAGGAGAAAGGAGAGGTAAATAAAAAAAAAAAAAAGATTAGAAGAGTTGGGAAATGCATTGCAATTCTTTTTTTTTTAATTTTTTTCTCTGTAGTATTTGAGCCACTTCAAATGTTCAAGCTCCTTTGCCTCTGGTAATATAGTGACTGTGTCTGTGGTTTCTGGCTTTCTCCCAAGAAAAAAAGGGGGGAGGGAGCCAATGACAGAAGGTTTAGTTAGGAGGAACTTAAGCCCTCTGCGTGACTTAGCACAAATTTTGAAGACTTCATTGTGAAGGAGAACAGGAAAAGAAGGTTAACCTTGAGAGGAGAAAATTATTTGCTATTCAATGTAAATCTGGGAAACTTACCAGATATATAACAGTATTGGTTTTTGGATATCCTTCAGATGTTCAATAAAAAAACAAAACAAAACAAAAAAAATCATAAAAGTGCAGCAATAATAGATGTAAATCTCTGAATATATCAATTCTTTGGCCAAGGTGACTGATTTTGACAAATTTAATCTCAGTCTAAGGAGGAAGTGGAAAGAACTGGGCACTTACCTGCCATTAATGAGTTGAGTAGAAATTGTGTTATTTCTTGTATATGAAATTTTGGGGAATATTTTTATAACTGTGTCAATCCTTAGTGGTGAGGTTCTGTCCTCTGAAAAGTACAGTCTGTACCATAGATGACAATTTTAAGTAGTCTTTTCAGTGCTTTTCCCCCACCCCAAAGTCAACTCTACCAAATCACTGTTATTCTTAATAGGTAGGAGAAAAAAATAAAACATGCAAATATTTGGATAGCTAGTTATATTACAACTGTAGCAAGTGATTTAAGTTGTTATTGAAGTCTTCAACCAATTACCTTGCTTTCAGCAAATATTTTGGCTAGATTTGGGTTAACGTGTAAATTGAGTGGCTTTTAAGACTAAAGTAGAAAATCTGAATGTATCCTGGTGTTGTAAAAGTAATTATTTTAACACACTTTCCTGACACTGTAATACTTGCTATTAAAGTATTCTAATTCTGACATGTTTTGAAGTATGAAGTTTTAACAAGGATGCAAACAGGGATGAAATAACTCTGTCTTTGCAGTTAATTAGCTTAATTGCATAGCTCTGTCTTCACTAGGACCATATCATATGCTGTTCTAGCAAGAGTAATTTGTAGGCCTTCTGTTGTGAATCTGACTTTCAGCTGTCCAGATACTGCAGGTGGAAACTGAAGTTGTAGAGGGGCCTCTGATCACCCTGCTTTTACTTCTCAGAAATTCTTTTGTTTCAGAAAAGTACAGAAAACTTTTGAGATACAGATGTACTGCAGATTACTATTTATTTTCCACTTTTTTTTTGTGTGTGTGTGTGTGTGTGTGTAAGAATACCAGTAGAGTGCAGATTTTTATAGAAAAGGAAGTTTACATTTAATGAGCAAAGGCATGCATTTAGGCAAAATATCTAGTAGCTTCTAATAGTGTGTTGGTTTTTTTTTTTTTTCCTTCTTCCTTCTTTACCATGTTAACAGGATATTTCAAATTTGTTATTGTACATATTCTCTCACTTATTAATATAGAGTTTCATTTGACACTAGTTCAATAGCTTGGGATAATTCCATGCTTTGTAGTCAGCTGCAGATTTGACTACTGTCAAATATAAAATATAACAACAAATGAAATATAATAAATAAATATAATAATAACAACTTAGCACAATTATACAATAATATATAATATATACAATAATAACAACTTAACTTATTGTCTCTTTTTTTTTCAGCCAGGAACCTCTGTTTTAAGTGATGCATCCTACAACCAGATTTTATTTTATATTGGTAGTGACATAAAAATATTTTTTCTATGTTTTTGTTCAGCTTTACTTACAAAGTGCAAGTATGCTACTACATTTTTTGCTCACCTGATAACATAAATTTAATTATTCAAAGAAGTAGTTTGTTTAAACTGAAGGCATGAATTTGTTTCCAATTGTATTTAATAACTCTCAAAATAATTGTTGCCTATTTTCTCAGAACAATCTAGACTTCTCTGTAGTTCTGTGAATCATCTTGAGTGTTAACCTTCATAGTCATTAGTATTGGATTAGGTTTGTTGTTTGTTTTTTTTTTTTTATTTTTATTTTTTTCCAGAATCTGATGCATGTAGTAGGAGGCATTGCTGTTATTAACATAGCTCTTTGAAGTTTTAGCTCTAATTCCTCACTGAATTATCATCTGTCTCAGTCTACCGCCATTCAGTTGTTTTTTTGAGCTTCATTTTGAGTAGTTTTTTCAAATGTATCACCTACAAGGATTGGCTTGGAGTCTGGGTCTCCTGTATTATACACAAATGCAAAGGGTTTGATTAGGTTCTCTGTGACAATTTAAATTCTTTTTTGTGATCAGTTTGCCTAACAGAGTCTTATAAACTTCTTGCTGGTGTTGTTACTGAAAAGATTTTCTGATCTAATTTAGATCTTAACTAAGATATTCTTTTCCTTTCTGTATTACTTCCATCAAAACTTGCTGTGTTAAGCATTAACTGCCATCTTTGTGTGGCTATTAAATTGTGCCATCATTTTCTTTAGTAATACTTATTCTGCACCTTTAACAGAGTACTTCTAGACTGTTAGCTTTTTTTCCTCTGGAAATTGTAGGTGTTTTATTAAGTCTTCACAATATCATTTACATATGAATTATAGTTTATATTTACAGTTTATTTTACACTAAACTCCATATAATATGACTCTAGTTATTTGCAATATTCTAATGCTTCTTTCATACTGTGTAGATGATGTGACTATTACTGCCAGTGTTACAGAGTGACTACAATAATATTTATGCAATACTTGGGACTAACTCAAGAGTTCTTGGTTGTTTTTTTTCCTAAATTTTCTGCCAAATTTGTTTTTTAAAGCAATTGTTTTTGATGTTTCAGTCTTCAGTAGGCCTTTTTCTCTGCTTATGTGCAGATAATTGATATCTTCCTTTATTAAACAAGACATGATTTTCCTCTTACCCCTTCTTTTCAGACAAGTGTCTATCATACTAGTTCTAGAACTAGATACTAGTATGCCATGATTGACATGAAAAATACCATTTGAGCTCTCTCTATATGGCAGTAGAGCTCTAAAAGCATCAGAATATACTAATGCATAGTAATGGGGGTAAAATAAGCAGTCCAGGTGGCGTTGCTTCAAGAATAAGGAGAGTACATCAATTAATTGTGCAGAAGTATAAAGATTAGTCTTCCTTTAAAACAAATAAATAACAAAAAAGGCTCCCTAGTAAGATATGCTATATGATCATTCTTTTATTAAGCAGGTAGACTGAGAATGCCAGTTCTTGTTGTAGTTTTCCAGATCTTTCGCTAGTTTATGAATTTTCATCTTTGGTGGTGAAAAAGTAAATGAAACTGATTTCTGCAAATACAATCTGTCAAATGTTTTGCTATATCTTTCACATCAGGTAACCAACTCTTTTTTTTCCATAGAAGAGATTGATGTATATTAATCTAGCCAAAATGAGAGTACATCTAGAAGCCACCAGATTATTTTTGTGTATACCTGTTTATAGTGTGTATATATGTATGTGTGTGTGTATGGTAGTGGTTTACTAATTTTATTCACTTCAGAAACGGATGCAGTAGAATGCGTGTCACATGCTACCTGAGAGCTGGTTTTCCCTGGTTACATATTGCCATTATTAGTAAAGAAAGGCAAATAGGAGTAGGGAAAAAAGTTGAGTCCTGGTATTACATTAGAAGAGTCCTTAGGAACAGTGGATTTTTCTCTGCTGTGCAGGACACTGATTCTGAGCACAGGATAGTCTGCTGTGCCTCTGGTAGAACAAGCTTGTTGCTGAAGGGAGTCAGAGCTTCACACTCTACCTTTTTGGCCCACCATGTTGAACCCTTTGCCTACTTGCTCACTGGACCTTTGCCCTGTTGTGTGAGCAGGATGATTCTACCTTCATTACCAAATACAGTTTTCACTATTTGTAAGAATTCACTATTGATTCTGACATAATCTGAAACTTTGGTTTGAGCAGATTGAATTCCATCACGCATTTTTCCATGCTCCCAGGCTTTCTGCTTGCATGAAAACTCCTGTTTCTGAAGCTGGACTGGAAGCATGAGCACGAAGGTTCAATCTGGATGTATTCTCAGCAGAATAGTGCATGTTTAGGGTAGTTTAGCTGTAGCTACTTGCTTGTGTGTTTTCCTTCCTCAGACTCTTAGTAGGCCATTGCATGTTCAGCTTCTGGTTGAATCTGGGAGGTCTCCTCCTTTATATAGTGGCTGGCTGAAGGTGAGGTCTTTGAGGTACATGATTTGGCTTATAACTGGGCTACAAATGTCCAGTGGGTGGAGGGGGAGGAAGTACAGAGGAGAGGTAATGATAGTTTTCAAGCTGCAAGACACATTAATAGCCTTCAGGAGTAGCAAGGGCTTTATGGTTCAGAACAGCTTGCAGGTGGTCTGGCTGTTCATAAATTCAGCAGGGTTTTACCATTGTGGTGGTGAGAAGACATTAATCCAGTGTAGTACAGTCCTGGCCATTCCAAATTCTCTAGCCATTATGTCACAAAAGAATAGTGACCTTCAGTACCCTTGCTGGCATCCTATTGTCCAATAAAGTCCCAGAGAACATGTAGTGCTTGGTATTTATTTGCCTTTCCAGTTTGTTCATGTTACTCAACAAAAAACAGCCATTTCTAATGGAAAGGAGCATCTTGGTGTTGCTCATAGATGAAGACAGTTCCTGGAAAACTTGGCCAGTACAGTGAGTCTACCCTGCAGTAGAAATGGGTTTTAATCATTTGCAGGTAAATGGTGGGTAAATTGAGTGATGGATTTCTCCAGACTTCAGCATCTAAGAGTATCTGATCTGAAATAGCAAAAGCCTTTATCTGGTGATATTCAGTTGTCACTTTTTTCTCCGAAATACTCTGTTAGATTCCCGTATCAGTAGATCAGTTTCAATTCTAGTAGATTTAAATGCTTTAAATATGGATAAGTGTGAAAAGTATTAAAATGAATTCCTGAAGAATCCATCTAGGATTAGTTGACATAGAACTACAGATAAAATATCTGATTGAGAAAGTTCTAAAATTATGGATTTTTTGGTCAGGACAAATATAAAACAATATTTTTGTCCATATACTTAAAGCATTTGCTGTTGGCTACCAGCTGACACAGGATTTTGGGCTAGATTATCCTTGTTCTCAGTGCAACGGTTATTTCGGTTTTTTTTACAGGTCTATTATAATGATGTCTGCACTTCTCTGGATTTCAATTTCACCCTAGTTGTAAGGCAAGTTGTAGACAGAGGGTCTACCTATGGGAAATAGAAGCCTGATTTTTATTGCCAAGTATCAGATGAAATAACTCAGTGGAATGCCATTCTCCAAGGATTGCTAGAAAAAAATAGCTCATTGAATGCTTCAAAACAACTGCATGATAAGGATATGCTAACAATTATTCTTACTGAAAGCAGCTTGACTTCTTTTGCACTGCAGCTGAACTTCAAGTAATTTGTACCCATCCAGGCAGTTGGACTTACCAATTTGCTGTTGTCCAGCACATAAATATTTGTTTGTTTTTTAAGCCTTTGGAAAAGTTACAATACAGAAACCACAATGCAGAAGCTTTTTCTTGTTTTGCAGCTTTTGTCAGTGATGAAATGTAATTTCTCCCATGCTGAATTCATAGTTGAGTGAAGCTCACTACCCTACTGTTCCCACAGATTTTCTATTGTCTGTTTCCTCCTTTGTTCCTGGAAGATTTCAGATTAGTATCTCCAAATCATTTATTGAAGGTGGTATGGTGATTTTCCTTCTTTCTTTGTTTTTTTTTTTTAACAGTAAAATTGAGGTATTTTTGTATTGTTCACCCTAAAGACAGAAGCTTACCTGTGAAACCTCCATATAATTATTGTATAGTGAATTCCAGCCAGTTCATTAAAAAAGGAAATCACCAAAGAGACCTTTTATGGTTGATCATGTGTGCTGTACACTTCAGTGAAATCTGAGGAGGCTAAGAAGACTTCGTCTGTGTAATAATCTTTTAATGTTTTTCTAAGTGTTAAACAAAAATGGTCTAAATGTAAAATTTCCTTTAATTTTCATAAAATTAAATAGAATATTTTAATTAGCATTTAGGTGAAATTAACACTTAACAGACAAGTTCATTTACTTAGCTTGATGAAATGCTTGGTTGTCTACATAATTAGTCATATTTGTAGAAGGATAAACAACTTTCAAGTTTTATTTGTTATGTAGGGTGGGGATTTGCTACTACCTCTAGAAGTTTAGAAGCTTGCATAGATATTTTTTCTTTTAATTGGAACTTTTACTGTCAAATTCACACCTCTTTCCATCAATGAGTGAAGAACCAGATTTTCTTTCCAGGCTGTTCATAAAGCCATGAGCTTCTTGACAGTATGCTGAAAGGATTTATCTCTTGGGAAATATTCATCCTAAGATGCTCATCTAACCTCAACAGGTTGTTTCCCTATCTTCTGTAATTCAGAAGGTAGGAATGATTCTAATGGTTTCTTGATAACTTTAATTTTCACCATATAAAATGTTCCCATGATGAGATTATTATGGTGAAAAGGGGGAGTCCTAAGAGAGTTTGTTCTGGGGAGTGGTGGAGGAAGAGGGGTTGTTTGAACAAGGAAACTAGAATCGGAAATAAACACACACAAGCTCTGAGAAGGGAAATGTAATTGAATATGAAATATCATATTGAAATCCAAGACTAATGGCTGCTACAGTGAATGGAATATTTGTTCTTGTTTCCAGTTCTCAACTGATTTCAGCCTTGCTGAAAAAATGACTTGAGTGTCACTGGTAACATTTCAGTGAAAATATTTGTTCAAGAAACTCATCTGTCGTGGAAAATAAAAAGTATATATTTATATAAAATCATGAATGACTATTTTTCTCAGCTGTAAATATATTTTTCAGAGGGCTATACAAATACATTTTTCGTTGTTTCTTTGCTAAGAAAAAAGGGTTTGTGCAAAATTTGAATATTTAGACACGAATACTAGGATGATCCGTGATGGGAGTAGTAGCTACTGCCTCAGGCCTGTATCCTGATTTGTACATGCTCTTAATGTCTGTATGTGCTTTTCCTTTCCTTCTCTTTCCCTCACACACAAGCAGAGTACTTGGCCAGATTGCAAATCTAACAAGATAGCTTTCTCCTGTCATCACAGAAGGCTGAGTTGAAGATGTGAATGAGAGAAATCAAAGCCAGAACCGTGTGTGGTATAGTAAGAATCAGACGTCTTTGAGAATTAAATTTCTCCTAAGCTTTCAGGTTTTTTTCAGTGGTGAAGGGAATTTGCTTTTTGAACATTTTAAAGAAGGCAAACATGAAGACACAGAACAACTGTAGTAGAGCAGAGTTGTAAGCTATTAATAGAAAAAGTTAACGCTTTCCATTTCATGCTTTGGTGATTCTGTTCCCAAAGTAGTATCAGAGATATCGGTACAGAGTTAATGTGGTTGATTTGTAAAAGGGAATGCTATTTTACATGGCTTATGTTTATTATTCTTAACTTGTTCATGGCTCAACTATTTACGTTTACCTACCATGGTAGGTATCAGAATTGCCAAACCCTTAGGTTAGCTTCTTCAACAGTGTACATTTGTACTTTCATTAACAGCACCAAAAGGCAAAGAGACACATGAGGTCATCTGCTAGTTCCTTACCCGGGAAGAAGCACCCTGCTTTATTGCAAAGTCTGGTTATTTGTACATCGTCTAATTTCAGTGCAGCCTCATCTCAAGCACTTCAAGCAAGGACATCATTTCTGCTATTTGTTAGACTGGGGCAACTACTTTTTGTCAATGAGGTTTTTGTATACAGTGGCAAGTTGTGATATCAAATCCTACTGCTCCAGAGCACTGGCATGAAAAATTAAATTAAAGTTCAGATGAGATATGATTGGAATTCATCTGAAAAAAAAATCATTCTGATGAGGCAAAGAAAAGTATGTTTTTTGTGTATAACTTCTTCAAAGATTTACTTCAGAGGTGAGCAACTGAAACGTTATCAGAACAGTGTTATGCTGTGTCTACTATGATATTTGGGGATCACATAGTTCAAGAAATACTTTGGAAATTTGGATATTTAATTTGATCAGAGGATTGAAGATGTGTGTTCAGATGGAATGCATTCCGAGCAAAATGAGGGAAGATCAGAAAACTGGGAAGAAGAAGGGAGAAATAGATCACATACTTCAGCATACATAATGAATGTTAATAGTTAGGCTGCATTCACTGCATTCTAGAATTTATAAAACAAACAAAAAAACCCTGTATTTTTAGCTTAAGTGCAGTGTCAGCTCTGAAAAAATGAGCACATAAGCTTAGTACTGTTGCTTACTTTTACGTGGGAACCGTATTTCCATATTTCTTCTGAAAGTTTGTAGAATTATACATTGTACAGTGTCACTGGTCTTTTCACAATCATGGTGTGTTTATGACATGGAGTAACCATGTCACAGTCTCAAATAAAATACAGACCTTTCTCCAACTTTGATTTAATGACATAAATGAATGTTTTCAGTCTCCAAGTGTGAATATCTTTGCATGATTTAGAACTCGAAAATATAATTATTTACTGCTTCAAACTTCATCTTGCTCTTTCTTAAAATTCCAGTTGTTCCTTTGACTATTCCTTGCAATTTTTTTTTTCCTGAAGAAATTTCATTGCAGCTTTCGTCCCATTGAATTGTGAATGCGCTAAACAGTATCAAGTACTTCAGGAACTTCACTAGTGGCTTCTCCTGGTATTAATGTTCAAAGGAGCGTATAATCACTTCTTTAACTAAATCACTTTAAGGAAATTGTACTAATAAACATCTTCTATGTTTCAATGATTTCCTGCATAGCACTAGGAATGTGAAGTTTCATTGAATTCTAGGTAGAGAATTTTAATGAAATAGAACCTCTTTCTTATAAAATATTAAAAAAAAAAAAAAAAAAAAAAAAAAAAAAAAAAAAAAAAAAGTAAACTGCTGTCATATTCACAGAATTGCAGAATAGCCTGGGTTGGAAATGACTTCAAGGAGCATGAATCTCCAACTCTCCCTCCCCCACAAGCAGGGCCACCAACCTCCACATTTAATACTAGACCAGGCTGCCTGAGGCCCCATTCAACCTTCTTACCTATTCTTACTTCCCTTGTTACATTTCACTTTGTCTTGAACAGATGTTTTTTCTGCTTTAACACTTACTTCAGAAACTCTATGAGCTACTGAAATCAGGCTCTCCTTTTCCTGTTTTTTCCTTGTTTTCTTACCTTGATGGCGCTATTTCAGTGTGATGTCATATTTAACTAGATGTATTTAAAAGCTACTTACTATTGGTGAACATTTTTATGCGCTGATGTGCCCAGACTTCTAATTTTGAAATTATCTGGTCAGTATCTCCTGTTTAATGTTTTGCTTGCACGTTGGTCTTATAATTATTAACATGTAGTTTCCACTAGCCCCTCCACCTCTTCCTCCATGCTCATCATAATCTGCTGTGCAGAATGTTGTATTTTATTGTGCAACTTGCATGTATTATACTTCAATCTGTGCTGCTTATTCACTGTGTAATGTCTTTCTTTTTGCATTTTTTATGGCTGATTTTTTTATTGTTGTTTTAATTGAGAAGTCTAACTTGGTCTCCATGTGTTTCTTGCTCTTTTTGTATGTTTTGTGCTCTTATTTGGTAAGTCATTTTCTGTGTTTCTTAACAAGAACTTTCTTATCTAAGCACTTCCTTACAATGCCATTGGTGATTGTATACTTTTCTGGGACAGTCATTCCAGCCAGCAATTCTGCTTTGTTGTCTTAAAGAAATTTTCGTCTATGTTCTGAAATTCTCAGTCCACAAAGTACTTTCTTTTTTTTAATATCCATATCCTTTTGAAGCAGTGGATTTTTATTGCTGTATGTCATGCTTCTGTTGAATTTAATAGAATGAGGTTGTAATAATTCGAACAGTACCTATTCTATATAATGCTTTTTAATTTTTAAGTTGCTTTTGGTATATAATGAAAAATGTTACGAATAAGAGCAGTATAAAAGTTTCATGTACTAGTTTTTGAAATTTATTGAAAACTTTCTAATACATCAACAGTTATTCAAAGGATAGTTCTTAATCACTTTTATTGGGTATTGAATGTTTTGGGTACTGTGAAAGCTAGTTTGAAAACAAAGCGTCACTTTTCAGGTTATACCTCTAAGTAATTTTTGTGAAAAATGTGTAATTAATTTTCTGAAAATCCATAGATAGTCTGTAATTGTTTATAGTTGTAAATAA
Source organism: Lagopus leucura (assembly GCF_019238085.1). Taxonomy (NCBI): domain Eukaryota; kingdom Metazoa; phylum Chordata; class Aves; order Galliformes; family Phasianidae; genus Lagopus; species Lagopus leucura. Next base: position 88,702,390 of record NW_024962262.1, read on the forward strand.
TTGTTTATAAAGCATTTGTGCAACAACAGGCAGTAGATTACATTCTGAATGGAAACACTAAAATAGTCATGCTCCTCTCAGAAGAACACATTTCACAGGGGACTCTTTCTAAATAACTCATGAAGGTCACAAGACTGAGAAGACATGAATGACTACCATTAGTACCTCATTCAGTGAATAAACTGAAATATCTTCTGCTGTGTGAAGTATTCTCTTGCTCCTGAGCTTTAATTCAAATCCTCTCCTTCCTTCAGTTTTCAACATATTAAAATCAAACTGATACGATCAAAGTGCACATATCAACAGTGTGTTTCTTTCATGTGCAACTTTTCTCCTTAATTCCTGACCTTTCTCCTTACATCTGAATTGTACTGGGGGGGGGGGGAAGGGAAACAACCTGTAGTGTGCAAGGAGAGCGCAGGTGAACACTGTTCTAAACCTGGCAGATCAAACTCACAGGCTACATGTGTGACTGGACAGCTCGTAATACAGTCCCACAAGATCTTTTAACAGTACTGGGGGTTGGATCAAGTAATCTCCAGAGGTCCCTTCCAACCTCTATGACACTACTGTGATTCCGTTAGCATTATGTGATTTTTAACTATATTTTTCATGAATTGCATTTTTCATGCATGTTGCTCAGGCATGGGTTGCATAGGTTAAAATGGAATGCTGTGGAGGGAACAGTGCAGGGATAACTCCATCTCTTGTGCCCACAACACAAACTCGATCACATTGAAACCTGCATGTATTACCACATTCATGTGCTTGTGCAACCTGGTAAATAAAACACAGTGATCGCTAATAGGAATATTTCAAACTACCTTTGTGTGCCTGGGAAGATGCTTATTTTTGATTATTAAGCAGACGTGCAAGTTTTCTTATTTAAGTAACACATTTGGGCAAATATAAAATTGCCAAAAAATAACCATTCAGTAAGACTTCTGAAGGCAGACTAATTGAGTATCATCTTCTGATAATGAATGAAGTACAGCACGGGGATTTTTAAATGAAATTCTTGGAAGAGTAGAAGTGACTAAAACATCTGCAGTGTTCATACCTCAGTACAGAAAAATATGACTGCAGCAGTTGCAATCTTCAGTCAGTGTGTTAAAATACATTTCTGTACTTCACGTATAACACAAGGAAGTGAATAATCATTTTTCCTTGTTTCTTGTTTCACAAGGGGAAGGAGAATCACAAAATAGTCTAGTTCAGCTCCACTGTTCAAGCAGAGTCCATCTCCAAGGATAGACACTCAACAGCCTCTCTGTGCAATCTTCTTCAGTGTTTGGCTACCCTCACAGTAAAAATGTGTTTTCTTCTGTTTGGGGAGTACTTGCTTGTTTTATGATTTTGTTTGTTCTTGTTTTTAATTTATCTACATCCTCTTGTCCAGTCATTGAATAACACTGAGGAGACCCTTTTCATACTTTCGTAGAGTCATAGAATATCGTTGGTTGGAAGGGATCTGAAAGATCATCTAGTTTCAGCCCTGGGCCTTGGATGGAGTTACCACCTACCTACTGGATCACCCTACCCAGAGCCCCATGCAGCCTGGCTTTTGATACCTCCGGGTATGGGGCATCCAAAGCCTCTCTGGGCAGCATGTATTTGTGTCTCACCACCCTCTTAGTAAAGAATTTCCACCTAACATCTAATCTAAATCTCCCCAGTTTCAGTTTAAGGAAATTTTCTCTTATCACTACCAGGTCAGGTAAAAAGTCAGTCTCCTTCCTGCTTATTAGCTGCCATCAAGTACTGGAAAATTTCAGTGAGGTCTCCCTGGTGTCTTCTACTCTGACAGCTGCAGCTTTTCAGATGTAATGGAGAGCAGTTTGGCAATTGCATCAGCCAGTTCCTTCAGGATGCTGGAATGCGTGTCCTCCAGCCCCACAGACTTCTACCCATTCAACTTCATAAGGTGGTCTTGGACTTTCTCCCTAAGTATTCAAATGCACTGATAAGATCCCCCTATCATGGAAGGAGACTAAAGCACTGCCCATTTCACTTGTGGAAGAGGAAGGCAGACATAATTATTTATATAAATAGACATAAGATTGTAATTTGAACAATGATTACAATGACTTAACAAGATCCAAAATGGCTACATAGCCTTGACTGTTCACTACACAGAGAGGAGGGGGAGCATAATGAATCTAAAGTAAAATCTTAGCAAATTTGTTATAGCTTAAAAAAAAACAATCTACCACTTACTTACCAAGGATCTGTTGGCAAGGCATCACCATGTCCTGGGTGAATCTCTACACATATGTTAACTAACATTAAGAGGTACCCCTATTCAAGAGAAGATTCTGGTATGCATCCAGATGCTTACAAGAACTCTCAAAGGGGTTCTTAGGTTACTTGCTAGTGTATGGGAACTGCTGAGTCACAGCCTGAACCTCTGATTGATCACCTGAGGTGAGCAATGAGTCAGCCAGAGGAGCACAGGTGAAAGCTCCTAGACTTATTTAAGATCTGGCTACCAGCGGGGAAGGATCTCTCTTCTGGAGATTGCTTCTGCTGGTGTTTTGTGAGTGAGCCCAGGATAGAGGTAAGCCTTCTATTTGTTCTCTTTTTGTTATTATAGTCTGCTTTGTGAAACTCTCGTTTATTTCATAATTATAACATCTTAATATTCATTCATTATGCACTATTTATGAGAATTTAGAATTGATTCTGTTGAACCAGGTATCTGATCACCAGTGATGAAACCTTGATTGTTGTTAGTCTGAAGGATGAGGTCTTTTGTATCTCACTGTATGCACTAGGCCTTGGACATAACAACTAGGCTGAGAGGTGGGGGCATGTTTTACAGATTTTTCTCTGTTAGGTTGATAGCCACTGTTCTTTCCAGATAGCACCATGGGCATGCACAATGCCAAATGCAAATTTTGACTCTGTCCAATACTGACTATTTTCATTTTTGCTAAACCCAAAGCTCTTAATAAGGCTGTAAGTTCTGCTTTCTGTACTAAGGTGGCAGGTGCCAGAGTTCCACCCTCTATTATTTTATTTCTGGTTGCTACAGCATACCTGGCCTTTTTAACACCATCTTGCGTAAAACTGCTACCATTCATATGCATTTCCATATCTAGATATCAGAGGGGAAAGCCTTTCAAATCAACTCTGCTAGAATATACTTGTTCAATTGTTTGAAGACAGTTGCTTTCAATTTCTCTTTCTGCTGTTGAGACATTTAAAAACGGAGCCAGATTCAGTATGTTAGTTACTTTTAATTCCACATCCTTTTCTTTCACTAGGATAGCTTGATACTTCATGATCCTGCTTGGAGATAACCAATAACTTTCCTGCAGCAACCATATGAGGGACATACACAGATATTTTATTTCCCAAAGTCAATTTCCTGGCTTTCTGTACAAGCAAGCTTGTAGCATCTACAAATTTTAAACAGAGGATTTCCAGCTTCAAGAACTTCTGCATTACAGAGTTTTCTTTCAAAGAAAATGTGTATTTTTTTTGTCTGACTGATTTTACTTTCAGCTTCTGCTGGATAGTTACCGTTAATTGCTTTGATCGTCCAGGTGTCTCTATGATACCTTGATCCACAATGTCATGGCATATTTTACTTCCCTTGCAGCTGTCTGGTCACAAGGGAACAGCTTCTGTAACATAAGAATTTGAGCCTCCACAGTTTCATTTTCTATAATATGCTCTTAGATTTCTATTTCACCAAATTTGACTGGGGTCTGCAGTTTGTTTAAGATATCTCTCTCCATTAATGGCATCGGGCAATCAGGCATATATAGAAATTGATGTATATGCATTCTTTTCCAAAATTAAAACTGTAATGGTTGGAAGAATGGCTGCACTCTAGCTTTTGCTTGGCTCCAACTACTGATTATGTTTGGTTGCTTGTCCCTTGCATGTATTTATAACTGAATATGATTCATGTTTATCTATAAGAAATTTTACATATTCATTCCCCACTCCCCATCAGTTCTCACTCAGAGTTATCAAGTTTAACTCCCAGGTGAGAGCAGACTCAGGACCCTGGGAGTCCTGCCCTCCCAGTACCTGCTCTGAGCATTCTCTATTCCAGCATCCATATTTCAAATGCTTTGCACACTGAAGATCTGGTTTCTCGACCCCAGGTCCAGGGCATCTTCCTTTTTTCTTTTACCTTTTCACCCTCCTGTCCATTTCCTTCTCTACCTCCCTTGGCCTGTGCCTTACCCAAACCTTTTTCTCATTCCAACCTTTTATTATTACAAACTGGCTCAGCTCTCTTAGATCAGCCAGGCACCTGATCTTCCATTTCAGTTTGTTTTATCTTACCCTTACCCTGCTCTTCCCTCCACCAAGGCTTTGCTGGGGGAGATTTATACCTTAAATCTGTAGTTTTCACAGCTCCTTTTCACTTCCTACAATTTGTGCCCCCCCCCCCCCCCCCCCCAATTTTGTTGGTCCCATACTGTGTTCTAATGGATAGAGTGATCCACTCGTATCAGTTCCAGTGCAACAATTGAGGATATGGCATACAGTGAAGCATTGTGTATTGTTAAGACAAAAGCTGTAGCTTTATTATCAGAAGTGTTATAAGTAAAATTAACCAACTGCCACCAGGATTGGAATTCTATTTCAAATTTATTTGCATTATTCCAAGTTACCTTTTGAATCTCAGTGGTTAAGGTGTCTCCTTTGCCTTCTCTTGTAATTGCTGCTACTGTAGATTAAATCCATGTTTGAGTTTAGATATGTCTAAAAGAAGAATTGTCTTGAGCTATAGCAAGTGTATCTACAATCAATTGGTTATCCTTTGTAGTAATTTTTTCCTACTTTGGTAGTATACTGGATAAGAGCCATTGATTAGCTCCCAGTCCTGATAGGAAAGACTGCATTGAATGTTGTAATATATGTAAGTCACTTGTCCAATTTTTGAGAGAGTGTTTTTTTCACTCTTGACATCAGTGGGGTTACTGAGAAAAGTCAATATGGGCAAAGCAGTTGTTATTCTGTGTCTATGCTATTTTGAATTTAAATGACAGACCTACATCATGGTGAATCCAGACTACAAAAACAATCTGTACTAAAACAAAATGATATAAAAAGTCCAATCTTTCAGTGGCACAATTTTTCTTTCTGTTTATTTTTGATTTGACCTCAATCACATAGATTTGATTTGTTTTCTCATGGGTGGACTCACTGACCATTTGACTTCCTACCTTTGTTTCTTGTCCTGCAATTTCCAGGAGTTGAGGGAGCTGATTAGTACTATCCCAGCTCCATTTGTTTTCTAAGTAGATTTCAGTTTTGTGAATGAGAGGGTCAAGTCTTTGCTCTGTGCAGTAAAGTGCTTCCTTGCCTGTGTGACCTGAAGGCTGATGTAACCATTCTTCAAACTGATACCACTCAGGACCTACAGTGATTTTTCTGATTTTAGTTAATTCATCTTTCCTTTCATTCAATCTTGTGGCAGGATGATTATCTTTAAGATGGGCTTTTACCCATCCCATCTTAAAAAGGTATTTTCATGACTGTGTCTAGTAGTAATTGTCAATCTTTTTTTCTTCAAGTGGGGATCTATTTTCTTCCCAATTCAGGATTTCTCATTAGCAGAACCACTGTGTGGTATAAGCCCGCACAGTGTAAGAATCTACATATATGACACTTGCTCCATTTTGTGTTGCTGGGACAACTGTTCTTATTTCTTTTATTTATGCACTGTTTTCACCTTCTTTTATAACTTGTTTGTTAGTGGTAAAATCCAATGCAACAGCTTTATATTGCCATTTACCACTCACTCTTTTGAATGAGGTGTAAACAAAATGTTTTCTGTTGACGTACCTACAAAAGGGAACGGTGTATTCAGAATTGGTAAAGCTTAAACAGTAGTTGTAATTCTAAAGGATCTCTGTTTATAGGCATCTCCGATTTGGAAACTTTAGTATGGCTTTCCACCAATTTAATATTTTCTGCAACTCCTGTTAGGTAAACATACTGTTTCTAGGTGTGTTTTTGCAAAATTCCTTTTGGGGAAGCTGTCCCCTAGAGGACTTCCAGTAAGTTATATGGCCATCTGCTTTGTACAGGCTGCCCTGATGTATTTTCTCAACTTGATTAACTGTTCAGGCAAGAGATAAGCATCCCTTTTCCTCATTCAGAATATCTTTGGTCTATTTCTTCAAGTGTGGGTGAACAAAGCAGTAAAGTCTTTCTTGGCCCATCAAGGCCAATTTGAAATAGGTTACAGCAACTAGTACTTTCAGCAAAAACCCATTCAGCTATAGTGGGCTCAAAGGAGATATATTAGCCCTAGTTTTTAACTCTTCAGTTAGAGTTTTGACTGTCTCTCTGTGCTCTGATTTCCACTCCCACGGCTTGCCTTTCCATAGGAATGAGTACAATGGATGAGAAATGATAGGAAACTCAGGTACATTCTTTCTCTACTATCTCAAGGTTCTCATTAACTGTTGTAACTCCTTCCTTGATTTAGGAATTTGTAGCTCTTCAGTTATCCTTAGAAGGTCCGGACGGATAATGACACTGTCTGATACCCACAAAATACCCTCAAATTTTACTTCTCTACTTAGTCCCTGACAGTTTCCAGATGGAATCTTAATTTCTTCTTCATTTAGTGGTTGCTGTAGTGCTGCTGCCACTTGCCTGACGTTCTCAGAGGAAGTCGCTCTGATGCAAATACCGTATATATTGATATGGTTTCACATCCCGAGAAAGTGAAATTGTCTCTAGAAGTTCAGGAAGTGCAGTGTGAGCTATTGTGGAAGTATGTTTAGATCCCTGTTTGGAGTCTGTTAAAGGTAAACATTGTATCCCTTCCCAAGTGAAAGAAAACTTTTCTGTACCCTCTTCTTGCAAGGGAACCATAAATAGTGTATCTTTTACATCAAAGGCTGCCATCTATGGGTGTGCGTCTGCTTACAAAGTAGCTTTTAAGTCGCCAGTGTTTGGGACAGCAACTGCCAGCAGTGATGTATTGGCATTCAGGCGCTGATAATCGATTGTTAATCACCACCTCCTGTCTGGTTTCTGAGCTTGCCAGAGAGGTGAGTTATACGGGGAGTGGGTTTTCAATATAATTTGTTTTTTTTTTCCCTCCAAATCTGCTATGAATTAAGGAATCCCATGTCGTGCTGCGGTAGAAATGGGGTACTGCAGTACACTGGGGATCTTTGAATTCAGGGAGTGCAGGCGTTGAATGAAGTACACACACTGTGACCTCCCTATTTCTGTGGTGTCTGGGATTGATATTTGAGCCAAAAGACTACATGCTGCCATTCAGCAGGCACCAAATCCTAAAATATTTTCATGATGCTCTGTAATTGCAAAGCGAGTAGATGACAGACGTTTCTCACTGGGGAGCCACAAGTTGGTTTGTCAAACAGAACTCGCTCTATTCACACTGGTTAATCTTAACTCTTTGCTGTCCAGGCCACACTCATCTTCTCAGTATCTTGCTGATAGTACTGAAAAGTGAGCTCCTGTATCTATTAGAAATTTCATCAATTGCCTTTGAGGACTGACTGGAATCAGAATATATGGACCATCATAGCTTATCCATTGATAAACCTCCACTTGTCTGACAGGCAGACCTAGCACTTCTCCAACAGGCAGACCCAATTATCTGCCAGCCATTACTTGTGTTTGTTTGTTTTCTTCATGTTCTTCTTTAAGAGAGATGAAGAAATTATCTCCTTTTCTCTGAACCAGTGTTGAAGGAGATGATATACATTTCTTTCTCTCACTACTGTCTCCTTTCTGGAATGCTTCAATCAGATTCAAGGTAATGCTAGTAGGCTGAGCATGCACTGCAGCTCTGGGAATGCCTAGAGCTTATGCCCTTTTCCGTAAAGTAGTTCTCAATTCTTGAGATCCTGTTTGCACATTTTTAAAATAAATTTCCTTTTGATTGAGCCTCTGTTCCCTGTTTCATGGGTCTCACTTACAATCTCTGCCCCGTGGTATAAAACTCTTTTTTTTTTTTTTTTTTTGTCTGTTAATGCATCATCCAGGCCCACTTCACAACTGCAATTAGCAAATGCCATGCTTTAATTCTTCTCATGCAGGGAGTTGTTTAAGGGTATTCTGTGCATCTTTATCATGTATAGAATTATGTTCTATGTCTTTTTTGATCGCATCCTGTTTTGCAGCTAGGGGTGTAAGGATAGCCAGGGCTGCTCTAATTAGTGGTTTAAGCATTGTGAAATCTACTAGAGCAGATAATGGAACGTTATGAGCCAGCTACTTGCAAGAAGAACTCTCAAAGGGATTTTTAGGCTGCTTGCTATTTATGGGGTAAGATGACTCACAATTATACAATTTAGAATTGATTCTGTTGGGCCAGTTGTCTGTTATAAGATGTCTGTGTACCTGCGGTGAAACACTGATTGCTATTTGTTCCAAGGACAAGATCTCTTGCACTTCATTGTATGCACAAGGCCTTGGATATAACAACCAGGTTAGGTGGGGGGCTAGGAGTGCAGTGTCATACCCCTCAACCTCTATTCCAGGCTGGACTCTCTCAGCTTCTTCTACTGTGACAGGTGCTCTTCATCTCTGTGACCCTGCTCTGAATTCTCCCCAGTAGCTCCATCTCTACTTTGTACTAGGAACCAGGGCTGGACACCCACTCCATTTGTTTCACAAACACTGAATGGGTGGGAAGGAACTCCTCCTTCATCATCAGTTGAAGGGAAAGAAAGAATGTGGAGAATGATGGTTTAAAAAAGTAATAACTAAATAAGGAGGGGAAAAAGAAGTATTTATGTTTTACAGCATCAGATAAGTTACAAATCTGAAGAAAGACCACAGTTTGTGTGAATCCAGTTATTTCAGAACTGAATAAAACTGTTTGGCATTCCTCAATCCTTACTGACTGTTGAAATAAGAGCAAGGAGCGTCATCCAAAATCTGGGAAAAAAACTCTCTAATTCCAATGTGGTGTTAGAAAGTGGCATTCTTTTATTCCTCACTATATGTACCAGGCAACTTGACAAGCAAGTGCTCTCTTTCAGAGTTCAGGTTCTACATTTAAACAGTTAAGATATACGTATGCAGTATGTTGGCATACATATTCACTCTTTTCAAGGACTCATTAATATATGCTAATGTCTCTTTGGGCATTCTCAGTGGTAATCTAGCGTGGTCGAGTGCCCACCTACTTCTTCCTCATTTTCTACTTTCAGCTTAATCACTGAGACTTTTGGCTAACTTCCAGCTGCTTTTCCCCAATCTGGAAAATTTCTATTGCTTTTTAGGTCATAGTGAATAACTTTTAGAACAATATATGTGGAATCCAAGCAAGGTGTTCTTGTACTGACTGGGTGCAAAAGACAAAAGTGTTCTATTATGACTCCTGTGCTTCTTGCGAGGCAAAATAATTGAGGCAAAAGATTAAAAGTATTCTGTTATGTCCCCAGTGCAAAATTATTGAAGAAAAGTCTACTATTCACCCACTAAAGCTAAAATTGAAAGTTTTAGAAAGATCATTCATGCCAAATTAATATAAAGTAATGTATAATCCTTGTTGCTAATCAAACCAACCTATATCAGGAGAGGAGGTCATTTTGTGATTGATTTTATTCTATTACCTAGTCTGACATACCTGTTCTGTCTGAATCTATTTGGAAACTACAGGCAGTCAGCCTCACCTCTGTTCCTGGAAAGGAATAAAAAAACAACTTGTTCTGGATACCCTCTCCAAGCAGTTGGAAGAGAAGAAGATTATCAGAAGATTATCAGGAGTAGTTAACATTGACTCACTAAGAGGAAAGCATACTTGACCCACCCGGTAGCCTGCTATGTCATCACATATCCGAGTAGATGGGGAGAGTGGTAGATGTTGTGTACACTGACTTCATCAATTTGTGTGACACCATCTCCCACAATATCATTGTTATGAAACCAAGAAAGTGTGGGATTGATGAGTGGATGGTGAGGTGCACTGACAATTAGCTGACTGGCAAAGCTCAGAGGATTGTTATCAGTGGTGCAGAATCTGGTTGGAGGCCAGTAACTAGTGGTGCTCCTGAGGGGTTGGTGCTGGGTCCAGTCTTGTACAACATCTTCATCAACAACGTGGATGAAGGGGTAGAGCTCACCCTCAGCAAGTTTTCTGATGATACGAGGCTGGGAGGAGTGACTAACACACCAGAAGGCTGTGATGTTCCATTCAACAAGACCTGGTCAGGCTGGGTAGCTAGGCAGGGAGTAACCTGATGAAGTTTAAGAAGAGCAAGTGTAGAGTCTTGCACCTAGGGAGGTGTAACCACATAAATCAGTACAGTTTAAGGGATGTCCTCCTGCAGAGGAGCTCTGTGGAGAAGGACCTGGTTGCTTTGGTGGGTGACAGGTTGACTATGAGCCAGCAGGGTGCCCTTGTGGCCAAGAAAGACAATGGTATCTGGGTGTGCATTATAAAGAACATGGCCAGCAGGTTAAGGGAGGTGATCCTCCCCCTCTACTCTGCCCTGAAGAGGCCACATTTAGACTATTGTGTTCAGTTCTGGGCTCCCCAGTTCAAAAAAGACAGGAATCTTCTAGAAGGAGTCCAGCAGAGGTCTACAGAGGTGATGAGGGGCCTGGAGCATCTCTCATATGAAGAAATAGTCTGAGTCTGTACAGCCTGGGTAAAAGAAGACAGAGGAGATCTGATAGATGTTTATAAATATCTAAAGGGAGGTGGGAGGCAAATGAATGAGGCCAGGTTCTTAGTGGTGTGTAGAGACAGGACAAGGAGCAATTGTCTGAAACTTGAGCATAGGAAATTCTGTACTGACATGCAGAGGAACTTTACAGTGAGGGTGATGGAGCACTGGCACAGGCTGCCCAGAGAGGTTGTCAACTCTTCTATGGAGGTACTCAAGAGTCATCTGCCTACTTGTGAGACCTACTGTAGGGTACCTGCTTTGGCAGAGGGGTTGGACTCATTGATGTCTTGAGGTCCCTTCCAACTGCTGTGATACTGTGATTCTGTGATTTCTAATCTGTTAATCCTTGCAGTATTTTTGTATGGAAGGTACACGGTGTATCCTGAGACAATGTAATGATTCCAGGGCAATTATTGAAGGCATGCAGTAAACTGATTTCATTGGAAAGCACAGCTTACTAATCAGTTTCTTTAAAGAACATGTGGTAATCCCTGGAGGTTAACTTGCCTTCAGGCATACATACGTGACTTTGTGGAGAAACATTACTGTATTTTCAGTTTTGTTTTTGTTAATGTGACAGTAACTTCAAGTTTAATTGTAGACAGTATAATCCCTTTATGCAAGTAATTTCTTTATGTGAAAGTGAAACAATATTTTGACTTACCTAAATCATATTCTTATTTAAAATCAGTTATTTAAAATAATGTTTTGATTCTACAGCTGCACGAATAATGCTTTCACTAATGTAACTGGCAATATTGTACCTTTGTACTATCTGCTAGCTTTTATTTGATGGTGAAACATCTGCAGTTTTCATGCTACTTCAAAGCTTAGGATCCACTAGCTTCCAAGCCACTCACTTGAGCCATTCAAGCAGAATTTTTTTTTATGTTGTGTTATTGGACTAGCAGAGTTCTGGATTTTTGTAAGTGGGGAAACTATGTACACTTTATTGTTGCTAAGACTATTTTGATGACTCAAAAACATGTAAATGCTGTTCATCTTGCAAATTGGTATTGGAGGAGGACTCTCTATGTGTGACATTCCTAATTACTTACTGCAGTTCAACACTCTCTATCTGGCCTACTTGCAGTCTGCCCATCTATTAGCTACCGCAGTAATTTTTTATGCTTCATACTATGGAAATCTAAAAAATCTTTGGTGTATGTGGCTGATCTGCACACAGCTGGTGTAACAGAAGATTATGTTGCCCATACTCTAAACAGAATGATTGATAGACAAGGTTTTCATCTAGCAAAGTGCAGTTTTGTTACATAATTACAAGAATTATGTGCAGCAGTAAATCTTTTCCCTGACTATAAATTAAAGGGTTGTTCTGACTGAGTTATGAAAGAAATTATAAACTAATTTGTGGAAAGAGCATCTGTTGTATGCAGGCAACAACAACATCGACACAAAAAAAGCACTAAAGCTCTTAGAAGAAAGAATTTATTTCTCTCTTTGCAGCTTTTTATAAGACAAAAGAGGAAAAAACCACAATATTACAGTCAGTAGTTCTTGTACAACACATGTTTATGTACACAGTTTTATTTACTAAAAAAAAAAGTGTTTCTTGTTTTTTTTTTTAATATATCCAGGAATGTCAGAAAGACAGACACATTAAATAAAACACAACGGTTGGGAAATTATTTCTGCATCTGTCCCATGGCTTGTTGAATATGTGAGAACTTTATCATCAGTGTTGCAGATAGTGAGGTTCCTCAACAGCTACCCTGCCAAAGACTGGAACCTAAGTTCTGGGAATATGCCACTTCTGCTCTATGCAGACTGATTTTTTTTTTTTTTTTTTTTCTTGAAGTAAACAGTAAGCCAATACTTTACAGAGAAGAAAATACTTTCTCATCTGTATTAGGTGACATTTACTTATTTTTGACAGGGATGAATACAACAATGATGTAGTTCCCTTACTACTTATTCACATTTAAAAATAAAATAAACAAGCTTTTTGCACATTTTGCGTTGTCAACTGTCTACCTTGGATTTCTTGATAATTCATTAAGAATGCATAGAAATTTTTCCAGAAATAGCACTTTTACTTGTCTTAGATGGCTCTTGCTGAAGGTAATATCGTGGGACCATGGAGAAATTGAATGTGTGATGTCCTAGTGTGACAAACTAGTGAAACAGTTATAGTATGAAGGCAGGTTATCTGTAAGAGTTTCTACTTCTTCAGTGAAGAAATCAAGGATACTGTAGGTCAAATATTTTAGTTACAAATCCTGGTTAATCTAAAGCTGGATGGGATCTGTTGCAACTGCATGCTACACAGATATTTGCAATGGAAATGTGCCCTTAGAGATGGCACAGAAAACCATCATCAGCATTGAGAGAATACAATAAAGAGGAATACTTAAACGTGGCCAAAGTGTTATGAACTCAAGTGATATTTAAAAAAATAAAATTGCTTCTGTGGCTGCAATGAAAATAGTCTACTTTACAAGACAGAAATAATTTGTTTTTGGACCTGTGAAAATATGACTGGAGATGCAGAGTGAAGGGAATATAACTTATACAAGGTGAAATATGAAAGTGCAGGTGGAATAAGAGAGGTAGTCCTTGCTACGTTCTATGTAAGTAAGGAAGCTAGCACTCTGAGATCCTGGCTTTCAGCTGGCATGTAATCTGGTCTATTTTTTTGAACATGATTTTGCTTCTTGCAGATATTTAGAATCGTAGAATCATTTGAATTGGAAAGTACATCTAAAAGCCATCTTGTCCAACTGCCCTAAAATGAATAAGGGCACCTACAGCTAGGCCAGGCTGCTCATAGCCCTGTCATCCTCACTTTGAATGTCTCCAAAGGATGGGGCATCTACTACCTCTCTAAGCAACTTGTTCCAGTGCCTCACCAAAGTACAGACAGAAGTACAAAACTTCTTCCTCGTATCCAATATAAATTTCCCCTCTTTTAGTTTGAAACCATCGTCCTATCACAACACAAGCTTTGAAACAGTCTGTCCCCTTCTTTCCCATAGCCCCCTTACAGATATTGAAGGGCAGCTCTCAGGTCTCCCTGAAGCCTTCTCTTCCCCAGGCTGAAAATCCCCAGCTGTCTCAGTCTGTCCTTGCAGAGGAGGAGTTCCATCCCTTGAATCATTTCTCTTGCCCTCTTCTGGATGTGCTCCAACAGGTCCATGTCTCTCCTGTACTGGGACTCCACATTTGGAAGCAGCACTCCAGGTGAGGTCTTACCAGCGCAGAATAGAGGGGCAGGATCACCTCCCTCGACCTGCTGGTCATGCTTCTATTGATGCAGCCAAGGATACGGTTGGCTTTCTGGGCTGTGAGGACACATTGCTGACTAGCGTCCTGCGTCCTATCTACTGATATTCCCAAGCCCTTTTAGGCAGGGCTGTGCTGTATTGTTTCCTCCCCCAGCTTATGTTGACAGGCAGAGTTGCCACAATCCAAGTGTAAGACCTTGAATTTCACTTTGTTGAACCTCATAAGATTCTCTTGGGCCACAGCTTGAGACTTTCTAGGTCTCTCTGGTTGGCATCTTGTCCCTCAGGTATGTCTTGTCTTTCTGTTTACATCTACTGTGCTGTGCTCATTGTTAATTAAAGAAGTAAATGCCTTTTTGGTGCCAAGTTTCTGAGTATGATTAGTTGTTATTACTAGCAGTAAATGAACTGAAATATAACTGCAAAGTGCAGGTTTTGTAGAAATAGGATGAGCAGCTCTTATAAGTAATATCATCCTCACCGTTGTCAGGATTAGAAATTAAGAAATATCCCCAAGAGAAAATGGAGAGCTTGTATTCTGGCATCTTTTTTTCATCTCCACCAGTCTCATCTGATTAAGTAGATAACATTTCTCCAGGTAGAACTATAAAAAAAAAAAAAAAAAAGACAAAATCTCAGTGTTACATAGCATCATTTCTTACTTCGTTTTTTTCCTCCAATCAACAGGAATCTTCTGATTTTTATTTTATTTTTATTTTTTTCCATTAGGAGCTTACTGGTTCTCAAGGTTACTCTTCTTATAATTTATGTGAAGAGGTTTAGATAAGTGCAGTCAACTTCAATGAGCTCTGCACGTTTAAAGGGATCGTTTACAGAATAACACTTCGGAAGCAAGTAAAATTGCTGCCTACTTGTAGTAGAAATGTTTTGAGTGCCTAGTTCAGGGATACAGAAAATAACTCCTTTTTCACTGTAATGCATTTCACAGTACTATTTTACCCCACATTCTATGATATAAGCTTCTATTCAAAAAGGAAGGAGGGAAGTCTACTGTGCTGTTCTCTCATCATTTTTCTTCCTATTTAGTTGTGTGTAAAAGCTGTTGGATCTGAGGTATAAGAAACGCAGTGTCACAATAATGTTGACGGTCTTTTTTCATAGACATTTTCCAGAAGGTTTGCTTTGAAATTGTATTCCATCTGCACTGGCAAGCAGATTGGTAGGGGATTAGCCAGCCTGCATATTGTTAGCTGCATAGGAAGAGCTGCTCTTGAGCAGGTGGCACTGGTGGTACTAGGTAATATCACTTCTCCAAATCATCAGTATGTAGGATCAGAAGAAAAAGTTAAGTGCTCCTCACTGCAGGAGTAAAAACTCTCTTAGCCTTAACTTTTTTTTTCTTTTTTCTTTTCTGGTTAGGTAGAAGAGAGGGTATTAACTGAACAATAATGTGGAAGGAAGAATATTCCCACAGAATTTCACATAAGAGTCATTGATAAGTCTGTACTTTTAAGGGATGGATGTAATGTGGCAAAGGAAGACTGAAGACCTTTTTTCACAGATGCTTTTTTGTGCTAAGTATTGTGTGAAGGTGGGAGAGGCTGCACTCCTGGTTGTCCATGTTGTCTCAGCACAGCTGACTGCGGCCGAGTGGGCTGTAGGGCATTGGATGCCTTGTATGTGGACAGGAGGCTGCCCTGGATATCTGGATATGCCCTGGATAAAAAGCTCTTGCTTTTTAACTTGTGGTGAATGCTGATAGAGGTTCTTGTCACTTTCCAGTAATCCAAACAGCAGCTGCATGCTTGATCTTTTGAGTGTAAAAGTTTTTTTTCCTCTTTCTCAAGTAAGTTATGTCAGCAGAATTTAATGAACGTTGGTTTGCAAGAGGCTGTTAAAGTTGCTGCAGGTTACGTGTCAGAGAGAAAACAAAATAGCCTAATATACAGGAGAAAGTCTAATTGCACTACTGCAAATAACAGAGAAATGCACTTTGTTTTACTGAGGCAGATTACATTTGCTGATTGGCATTTGTTAGTATAGCTGTACCACAGGTCCCATCAGGAGACTAAATTTTTGACAAGGTTATATAATATTTATAATGCTTCTAAATAATAGATAAAGTAACTATATAACAAATTTGTAAGGTTTACAAGCACTGGAAATTTGTCCATCAATCTGTTTTTGTGATCATATTGTCCAGGTGTTTAACTTGTAATTTGGCATGATGGCTTGTTAATGTTGAATTTCCAGTTGGACACAGGGAAATATAGGAATCTTCTGTGGTTAAATCTACATTACTGTGTTAAACTGTCATCTCAAGGGCTTCTTTTCTAGATCATGATGGAGCTGCAGAAGCCATATAGTTATGTTATTATTCAGAGTTCTATTGGACACTGGAATATCTTGAGCTAAGGAAAACAGAATAAGAAGTAAAAATTCTGACAGTTTTAATGATCATAAATCCTCAGTTCCTATGAATAATCCAGAATAATATACACCAATTACACAGTGAGCTAAGCATTAATCCTGTAGAATTTATCAGGAAAAGCATTCTTTTACTAATATAGTGTCCAAATGACTCTATAGCCTGCAGGGGAAAGACAAAAAGAAGAAAATCTGGTGTCTAGGTCTGATACCTTTCTATGATATGTTTTTGTTTTTATTCCTGCACTGTATTTTCACATGTGAGATTCTAGAGAAATGACAGTAAATATTAATATTGCAATAAAATGCTTTAATTGGTATGCCTACCATTACTTCCTATTGGATTGCTGCAAAGACTGAAGATCTAAATGCTGCAATGTTCTTTATTGAAGAACTATCAGGAACTGTTAGGAAACTGTTATACTGAAGCAAGTTTTACCAGTGTACTTTTTGTTTAAAGGAATTTACAGAGTTGAAGTGAGTTAGAATGAATTCAACTTGCACAAATTCAGGGTATAGCCTTTTAGTGTTAGCAATATGAAGTAATAGGTTTACACTCTGAATTAGAAGAGGTTCAAGAAGAAAAGGTACCGTAATTATGGGCCTCTACTGGTGGTTTTTAAACCTATGTTTTAAAAGAATCTATATTAAGAAACAATTATACTTGATAGTGGAAGCAGCACAGCAACCAAGTCAGTTGTATGAGTCAATAGTCAGCAATACATGAGGAGGAAGAGGGGTCAATATGTTACTCATCTCTCCTCTCCAGCATCTGAGTAAGTCCACCCGCTGCCTCCAAGTCCTGATGAGCTCCCTGGGCAGCAGGGCTAGGAAATGGAATTGCAAGAAGAGGTGAACTGTGACTGGGTCATGCAAATCAAGGGTAGCAGGGGCTTTGCACAGCGCTCCTTTATTACTGCAGCTGTATTTTTAATTAATGGCCCATTTTTTCCTCATTATTGGTAAACAGATTTTACAGACCTTTTGCATTTTAGACAGGAACATCTGCAGCCTGAAGAACCTGTTGCATTTTAAAATGTTAGCAATGTGAGAAATGTGTATTGTCAGGGCAGCAAATAAAAGAGGTATAATTGCTGGATTATTTTTCCTTGCCATTTTTGATCAAAATGAAGTACTTGGGAAAACCTTGGCATTTCTTTTCATGACTGTATCTGTAAAATATGAAGTTTTTTTTTTTTTTTTACAGCCAGTGGTTTGGTTCGGTAGTGGAAGAGCTGAAACGGGAAAACATTTGACTTATAAGGTGAAAAATACTTCTGAAATATTCAGAATGAAGAAAAGAAGTTGAACTTATTCTGTGGGACTACTGTTCTTTAAACAGGTCTAGCTTTGTTTGCTTTGTTGCCTCTGAGATGGTTCTCTAGGAGCCAGCCAAAATTGAAGTCATCCCTTCTCTTGTAAGCTCCTAGGATTTATTTTAAGTGAACATAGTAAAAGAGCTTTGGCATTTTACAGTATACCTCCATGTTGAAGGAAAAAGTCTGTGATCCGTAGCTGACCCAAGTTTCTTTTCCTTGTTGCTGTTTGCACAGAATTAAACAAAAGTTCCAAAAGAAGTTGAAACTTTCCATGTTTTTCTCTCAAATTATTTCAATGAAATCTTTACAGAATTGTGTTTATTTTGAAAGTCTTTCTTTTTCTTTCATTTGAAACCACATTTCCATCCAGAAAAGTTTATTGGAATTGCTGTGGCTGGCTGGCTTGTGGAAATGTTTATGCCTGTGAAAAGAAGTCCAGTTGGGATAGATACTCACCGAGGACGTCGATATTCAAGTACATTCTTGACTACCTGATATGATTCCTACCTAGTACAAAGGGTGTGACACCTCATCTGATTCATGGCCTTGCTAAGAAGCTATCCATACTTTTAGCAAACCTGAGTTTGCAGAGAAAAGTCTGAGATACTGTCCTGAATTTGGCAGTTACCATACGGTATAAATTTTTGGTATGTATTCCTTTGAAAATATGTAGAAGTTTTATTGCTAAAACCACTGGATCCCAGAAAATGAAAGTCCTGTTATCTTTAGTATTCCTTATGAGTTTCTGAATTTTAATGCCTCCTGCTTCAGAGTCTGCCTGCAGTTGCAATAGATTTGTAAATTTAAAACCAAGGTGACTGCATAAAATAAAGTGTTCAGGAATGGCATAGCTAAGAATGCAAACCATTCAAGATGTATGCATGGTTGAATGTTATGAAGAAAGGAAGTCAGCCTTAAACCTGCCGTCAGAAATTCACTAGGGAAAGCTGGTCTGCACCAAGGAAGAGTTTGCATTTTTGTCTGAGTTGTGTAAATGTTCTTCTGTTCACTGAAGACCACTGGTAGGAGGCAAACCTTGTTAAACACATTGATATGTATTTCTAATCTCCTTCCCAAATTCCAGTACAGTTGTGAGCGTTGTCTCCTTTTTGACTTAAGGTACAGAAACACAAAGCAGATTCATGCTGTGATTCTCAAATGTGCACACACACTGATGCTTCAGTAGCATTCTTGCTTAGATGGGGAAACAGGAAGGAAAAATAGAAGGAAAGAAAACTCTCATAGAGCAGAATTCTCTGAACTGGCCTGTGAAATGTGACTGGGTCATGTACCTTAGCACAGATGTCCGCAGGATACTTTCTAAAGGACAGCTTTTGAGCTGTCTTATCCTGTCTTATCCTTTTACTCTTTGCCTCCCTCGCTGGACCACTGATGTGTTAGTTTGGGCAGGGGATGGGAGGGAAGGAGTGGCAATTGTATGTGGCCTCTTGCTTGGTGTGTGAGCACCTGTATTCCCTTTCATAGAAGGCACTGAGATGACAAGCAGGCAGATGTGGCAGTCACTTCTGTCTGCATTGGATTTTTAGCAGTCTAGTAGGGATGAGCAACTGCTAAAATGTGTTTATCCCCTTCAGCCATCTTTGCCCCTCCACCATTTAAAACTGTTAATACTGATAGTACTTCATTGCAGATAAATAATAAATTTTGTTATTTTCGAACTTTTTTTAATATATCTTGGAATGTACAGATTAACCCTGGATTGCCAAGATGTTGCTTAGATGAAGTTGGTAATGTGGAGTTTATTTCAAATTTATACTAGATCTCACAGGCATAATTGGACAAATGTGTTATGAATTTAGTCTTTATGAAAGATATCTATCAATTTACAGTAAACTTGAATTTTAAAAAATCAAAAAAATTTGAATAAAAATCCTAGAACACTTGTTCACATAACCGTATTTCATCTTGTCCCTTAGTATAGTACTTCCACTCAGAAGCGGTTTGCTGCCTTTGTACACTGAGACAGAGTTTCTGTGATGGTTATGCTATTTGTTGTGGTTTGGATGTTGGTTTTTTTTGTGTGTGTGTGTATTTTGTTTTATTTTTTGGTGGGGAGTGTTGGTTTTTTGTTTGTTTTAATGTTATGTGTTAATTTTAGTACCTGATTCATTGGTATTTATTTACATGTTAAAATTCAAGAAGTTTCTTGAAAAGGTTAAGATTTTAATCCTGCAAATTCTTACTTACCTGGTAAATTTTTTATTAGGTGGGGCTACCCTTTCTAAAAAGGGAGCCACTTATCTGGGGTCTGTGCTTTCACCGAGCTTAAAATACTTCTGAGAATTATAGCGCTGAATCATTTTCTAATTTAGCAGAGAGGAAAACCTTCAAATGTCCCAGAAACAAACTGTCCAAGGATTCTGATGGTGATAAAATATAGAAGTGGCCGTGGTCTCTTGTGAGATGGCATCATGTTGAAGGACGAAGGGAGAATGGAAATTCTGCTGAAGCAGCAAGAGACAACTCTTTGGGGAAATGATAGGACGTTCTGATTAAACCAGCTGAAGAACAAATTTCTCTTGTTAGTCAGGTTTGGAGGAAGTGAAATTTTTTCATTGCATTGTTCTTCTCTCCTCCCTATAGTACCAGAAGTGAATAGTTTTTTTTTAAGGTGCTTTACAGATTTGTGTTCATAACCTAATTAAAACATCACCTGTATATTATCTAGTATTGTGTAGTACTAGTACTACACTAGTACTAGTTTGTGTTCACAAAGAATGATAGAATTTTTAGTCAGAAGTGGCATAATAAATTTTCTACATACAGCTATTCTTCATTATAAACTCTATTATCAGTACTTCTAATTCTCTGCATGAAAACTAATTTTATATTTAAAAAAAACTGCATTGCAATCTGGGATGACACTTGTATTAAAACTTATGTTTGTTTTGTTACAATGCTTGCAAGTCTCAGACAATAATGATGTCAGGCTGCTAGGCAGCTTTTACATGAAATGAGGAGATGGTTCTACCCCAAATGTGCAAGAGGTTCTATCCCACAAAACAGTGAAGTTATACAAGCACATGAGAAATGTATTAGTAAGTCAGTTTGGTGTTAATTTTTGAGTGAGATGGTGGGAAATCCTTTGGTAAATAAATATTATCTGTTAAAATCTAAGAATAATGTAGGAAAGCTGCTCAGCATTTAAAATTTTATACTGCATTTTGGTGTGAGAAAAGTCAAGGTGAAAGTGAGAACAAAAACACTGACAAGCAAAATAATTTTTTGTATCTAAGTTCTCAAGTCTCAAACATCTGAGTTTGACTTCTGAATTATTATTACTTAGTGACTGCTGTTTTTCAGCAGCCAGTTTATTAATAAGATTATATTTTATTTGACTTCAATTGTACTTCATGAAACAATTCAAATTGCTTTAGAAATATTTATTAAACTTTGAAGCCCCCAGCTATGCAACGTAGTTCTTGCTGCCCTTACTGCCATATCATAATCACTGAAATACATCAAATACTTGGAGTTTAGAAACTCGTACAGTAAAAATAAAAAATCCAAGTGTAACAAAAGACAAAATGATAAACAATAAGGTTTTAATGTGGCTCTTTCATCATGTGAGAAAATTGAATGTATTTAAGAGTAAATAAATGCTACAACAATATCCCATTTATTTCTCAAGTCCATCCAGATTAATATAGAAACTGTCACTTGAGTAAGAATGTTTTCAGAATATTAGGCACTCAGTTGGATGTTAGGCACTCATCAAATTCACCAGAAAAAAGTTAAATTTTTCCCTCCATTTTCTTTTGTTCCCCTCCCTCCTCTTTCGTAAGGGTTTAGCCTTATGGTTAAGGCAGTAGTAAAGGGCCTATTAATTTTGATATTTTTTTCCATTTCTACCAGAGATTGCAAGTGCAGTATTGAGTGAATTTATAATTTTATTTTTGTTTAGAAAATTTTTTATGTTATTTCACAGTTATGTAAACTGTCAATTTTACTTATGTGAATTATTTGCATTTTTCTTAAGTTCTCATTACTGTAAATATAGTGAAGACTATAATCTCAGTTCAATTTCTCTAGATCTTCTTAGGAAAAAGCCTTATTTCTTTCTGGTACAAAACATAGTATAGTCATAAATATGAAGTTGAAACTGAAGAAGTTTGAAAGAAGCTCTGATTTCCAAAGTAAAAAAGTTTACCTGATAATTCAGAGACAGAGTAAAGATTTTACATATCCTTGTTTCTAGAAAGGAGCCTAATACAAATAGCGGATCTATGGATCTCTTTCTGTTTCTGTTTGTTTAAGTATATTAAAAAATCTAGAAAGCATAATATAAATACTCCTAAATTCAGTTTGAGTCATTTTCTTTTCACTTTAGTTGCACGTTCAGTGTGATTTGAAGCATGAAATTTGTGCTGTAGCCTATCAATTTGCTCGGATAACTACCTATGAATATGTAAAAATACAAATATGTAAATAAACATGTGTCTCAATTTTAAGATTAACTTGTAAGAAAAATAACTCATTGCTAGAAGATCATATGGAGATCAGCAAATGTAATATCAACTGAGACCAAAAGAAATCTGTAAGGTTTGCGCTCCCTGTCTTCTACTGTGTATTGAGTATTTCATGTGGATTAGCCACATCAAACAAAAATAAATAAGTAAATCATCCAATTGATTCAGCATTATTTTGGAATTAACAGTTCTTGTATGGAATACAGCTGAGACTATCAGTGCAATGTTTTAATGCCCTGGAAAGACTGAAAAAACTGCTGTCTGAATGTTAATCTATGTCATGTTGAGAGAGAGGAATGCAAATAGTACTTCCTTGGTCCTTTTCCTACTACTTCCTCTCTTTCACTTGAGAAAGGGTACTGCGGTAGGTGTGTGGATTACAGCCCTTTCTGGAGGCCATTAAAAAGTAAGTTCTTTGACAACCTATCTCTCCTTTTGTTTAACTTAAAAGCATTGGTACATAATACAGCCAAACAGGTGATCTCCTCCTGTACTGTCCATGACCCTGAGATACTTTGATTGTTTGATGAATCTTTGATGCTGTTCTCAAGCCAACCTGACCAGACAAATGGAGAAGCCTCTAGTCGGCTATTTCTTGAACCAAATAAATGAGGTGTTACACTAAAGTCAGTATTTCTAACAAATTGAAACCATGTTTTTGGTGCCAGAATATTTGCAGCTAAAACTGTGAGTTTTAAATTTAATTCATACACACAGAAACACAACTTCCCTTTGTATCAGGATCTTGCACTAAGTGTATCATTCAAATAACGGGTATCTCTGTCATGATGGTGTCGCCCTCAAATCTATACCTCTTTCTTCTGGTCACAGTGATACCATCAAGGGAAACCTTGCTAGTAATGACCATGTGTACAAGGCTCTGGGATGGAGGTGAGGGAACAGGGTGTTCTCTTCATTTGTCCGGTGAGGGTAAAGGATTTAGAAGCGTACATGTATCGTGCATGAACACCTGGTTGTGCAACTGGAACATGCTGATCAGAGAGTCTGGGGAGATATCCTTGATATTGAAAGTGTGCCTGTAGGAGCAGCTGAGCAGACTGATTCAAATTTCCTGTTTTGAGAAAGGAATTGGGTCAGGTGATATTCAGAGCTCCTTTCCAAACTCAGCTATGAGCCTATGATTTTGTTAGTAGATTTTCTCCCGTGGAGGGCTGAAGGAGGCTTGCAGTAGTTATTAAGACTCAGCATCAGGATTTCTGATTCCTTTTCTGTGCATTTACCACTGAGTGACTTGCTGCTCTTTTTGTCACAGCTTATGCCTTAGATTATTAATCTGCAAATTGCTCTGTAAATAAAACTTACACAAAAGGATCTGTGATATTTAATCAATGTTTGTCAAATTCTTTCTTCTTTGGAAATAGGGAAACACACTCCTTTTACATTTTCTCTTAAACAATATATTCATTTATTACATGGTTCTGTGTAGTGTTTTTACATTTTTACTAATATGTGAATATAATGATAACCGATCTATTTACTAGACAGAAAATCTCAAATTGATTTGTGTACGAATTATTCAGCAAGATTTTCCTTAGTTTGCACTGCAAAAATTAGCATGGTGATAAACATGTGTGACTCATGGGCTCTTACATCATATATTCTGATATTAGGCTAATCAGAATTTTTCTGGTATGACAATTCTAACTAAGACATAGGAGGGAAGAAATAAAGCAACCTAACAACTGAGTTCCAAGTTGGGCACATTCTGGAGTCATGTCACTTGTTTTGGCTGCGTTCTACCATGGCAACATTTTAATAATGCTCTGAAAATTTAAGTATTGGTATTTTTTCATTTAAATATCAGTTTGCTTAACAAACTCTAGGACTTGTGTACATTTGGAGATTAGTAAGACACTCGACCTTAATGTGAACAGAACATAGTTATTTAAACAGTAATGGCATTTCATCTGCAGTTTATTTTTCACTGACAGCTCTTGTCCAGATGGCACGTAAGTGTAGGTGTAATTGCTATGGCACCCTCCATTATTTTAAAAGCAACAAATAGTCAGATCAGTTTTACACACATCAGCTACATCTCATGTGGAAAAGAAAAAAATTTCCTATAACAGATGATAACTTGAGAGAGCTGTAAACACCACCTGGTGAAAATGTGGTTGGATGCAGGAGCCATCTCCTCACTACTGTGAGGAGAATGGAAAGGATTCCATTGGAATCCTTTGGACAGGGTTGGAAAGGATTCTGAAAGCATGTCTTGTGGGATTTATTTATGAAAGCAAATTGAAGAAGTAGGTACTAGTTGTACTGTCTGGCTAAATGATGGCAGCAGGCCCAACTGAATTAAATGGCACTCATTATGTAAAATGTTCACAAATGTCATAAATGTCAACCATAAGTGCATAAAGGGTAGGAGAAAATAAAACTACTTGTAAATATTGGAGCAGTGTGAAAATGCAGATATGGAATAGTGAATAGGTAAATGTGAGGATATATGATTAATGATTATTATGGAAAACTGAATTAAAGCAAATTCACCACAATTCTGATGTTCAGAATAGCATTTGTTATAGATTCAATAGAAATTGTAGATTCCCTGTAACCTCAATCCTTTGTAACTATAATTTAAGCAGGAGAAGTGAAATTCGGCACTTCAATCTCGTATATCAAAAGTGGGTATCTTCTACACTGATCAGTCAAGGCACCTCTGTATTCTCCTGAAACAAAATTCCTGCTTAGGTTGCAATTCATTTATCATTGCTAGATGTTAAAGATGACCAACTGTGCCTTAAATGCTTTTAGCTCTCTATTGATGACATCCCTGATAATTATAGAAGAACATGTGACTTGCTCAGATGTAGGCATCCACATTTACCCAGATTAATTCCAATATTAGTCATAGTCTTGTGATGGTAAAAATTAGGAACTTACTTCAGAGCTCATGATAGTGCTGACACTCTGCCTTTATAAAATTGTATTTGCACTTCTGTGTTATGGGGAATACAGAACAAAGTGTTTTTAGCTGTTTTAAAAACAGTTGTAGGACTTGTAGGAGAGTATGCTCTGGTAAAGAAATACTATAATAAAATATGTTATATTGCACTTCTCAAGTCCAAAATTCAGTCTCCAGTCCTAGTCTTACTAGTTATCATTCTATCCTAGCTCTTCACTTCCTAAGCCTTATATTTTGTTGTGATTTTTCATCCTTTTGTTTTGTACTCAACAATTCTTACCTGGTCTACCTCACCTTCTTAATCTGGGTTTTTTGGGCAAGGCACTGTCAGCTTTGTCTTCCTCCACTGGCTTTCCATTCATTCTGCTACCACCTTCCTCCCCCAGCAGATCTCAGTCCTAGCCACTTTGCCCATGAAAGTGCTGTTATCTCCTAAATACAATGGTCTCTCTGTAACTTAAGGGAGGCTATAGGAAAGAAGGAGACAGATTCTTTAGCTGGGTTGGTGTGACAGGACAAGGGGAAAAGGTTTCAAACTAAAGGAGAGGAGATTTGGATTGGATATAAGGAAGTTTTCTGCAATAATGGTTACAACTGGAACAGGCTGCCCAGAGATGTGGTGGATACCCCATCCATCCTTGGAGGCATCCAAGGTCACACTGGATACAGTTCTGAACAACCTGATTCAGCTGTTGGTGTCCCTGTTCATTGCAGGGGAGTAGGACTGAATGGTCTTTAGAGGTCCCTTTCAACTCAAATAATTCTATGATTCTACTTGACAAAGTTAAAAGCAAACATGGATACTTGTCATTTTGTCTTTTCCTCTCAGAGTCCTTCAAATTCTCACTTTAGAGAAAAGAGATGTGCCTTCCCCTGGAATACAGGCTGTTTCCCTCCTATAAATGTGCAAACGTTTCTTTATTACAACAAGTCATCTTCCACTTAGCTAGTTAGTAAATATTTGTAACTTCTTGCTTTGATAAGATGGAAACTTTCCTTCCTTCTCTCAGTGAAAATTTTTTTTCTTTAAACATTAAATTTTGTATCAATCTGTCCATTAAAAGCCTTTGTGATACAAGCAATCAAGCACTAGCTGTAAATAGCTTATTGCTGAGTCTTGACTTGGACAAAGAAATTGGGTGACAACAGGCTTGGAGGGACTGCTATCTTTTCCTTTATAGGCAAATTATTACTGTTCTCAAACTTGTGAGAAATTTATGTTGTATTATGTTTGTTTAAATTAATTTAAATTGCACTGAGTATAAGCTTGCTTCTTTTCCAGGTTATCCAGTAAAACATATTCATACTTATTCTGTATTTTGAAATGAGTGGAAGTAACGAGTTGGGATGATGATTTGTAAACTGGCATTTTTACTAGATCAGCTATTAGTAAACAGTATAAGAACATGGTTGATTAATGATCAGGAATAATACGCAACTGCTCATTGTGTTATTGGTTTTCTTCAAATGCAGGACCTGGTTAATTAACATCTTCACATTTGAAGAAAGATAATATATGATGAAACTGAATGAAACTTGCTTCACAAAATAGTGTATTAATATTCCTCCATGCCACGCTATAATGACTGGCATACAGGCTTCTTGCTTTAAAGGAAGATACAAAGATTATTTTTTAATAGCAACCTTTTCCACTAGGGCAGGTACTAAATGCCAGCCAGATATGCGTCAGAAAACAATTATGCCTGGCAGTGCAACTGTTCATATGTTCGCAAGGTCTTTGAGGTCTTTAATTTTCCCTGGCATTTAGTCTGAACTGTACATTGGAAAGAAACAAGCTTTTTGAAAACAAAGCACAAAAATATTTTCTGAATTTTATTTACTGAATATAACGATATTAAGTATTCTTTTCTTTTGTTATGTGATGTTTATAGAGATGACTGTATCATTGATCTGATACATTATTAAATGTTAAATTCTTGATGGAATTTATTTCCCATTTACAAATGGATCTAGTGCCATTTGGTAAATTATCTGGAGGAAAAGGTTTTCAAAGGCATGTGTAGATGTTGGTACAGATGCTCTTCTGAAAGTAACAGGAATTTAGTATTTGTCTACATTTTCCACTGTTTACACTAGTGGATTAAAACATTGAACAATTTTTTCTTCTTATTTGGCATGATTTGCTCAGAATGAGCATAATTATTACCTTTTTATCCTGCATTGCTGTTGATCTAAAATCATCCCTATAAAAAGATTAACTACACGTACTGTGGAGATATTTTAAGAAAATTGTGCAAATTTAATTATTGTGTTTAATATACGTTAGGAAAAGTACACAGATACAGTGGTGATGATAATACAATAAATATTGTCTAGGACATGATACTGTAATGGTAAGTGTTCTA
This sequence comes from Lagopus leucura, assembly GCF_019238085.1. Taxonomy (NCBI): domain Eukaryota; kingdom Metazoa; phylum Chordata; class Aves; order Galliformes; family Phasianidae; genus Lagopus; species Lagopus leucura. Next base: position 88,729,761 of record NW_024962262.1, read on the forward strand.
GAGACAAATCTGGGTCCTTCTTTTATAAACTTACCACTAGTACTTTTTCAGGTTCATTCTTGGTGAGTGTTAAACTTAGATTTATTCTTGAAATAATAGCTTTTGCACTTAGCAAGTTCCTTCTGACATCATTTACGTGCAGTATTACCAATAGATAAGCATTTTGAATTGGAAAGAGAATACATTGCTGCATGCAATGCTGTGGGAAACAGGAAGGTCAGTCCTTTCTGCTGAGCAACCTCCAGTTACCAAATGTGGAAATCTGTCTTTATTACTCATTTTTTCCAGAGATAGGTCTGCTGCATCTCTGAATGACAGCTTCTTTTGGAGATCAGGAGGACTTTTCCATTTTTCTTTTATTTCTGGAGCTACAAAAATGCTATGTATTTCATCATAGTTGAAAAGACTACTATTGTGCTGCTGTAGAATGAACTAATGTGTTGTAGTGTAATCCTAGAAATGTTTTGAGATGGATTTCTTACATTTTTCACTTTTAACAGCAGTCAAAGTTGACCTATGAAGGATGTTCGAGTTATTTGTGATATAAATTTTATTTGTTCTTTCCATTTACTGTAGAATTTTGTCTTGTTAGGGGTGTCAGAAATCTTGATGTAAAAAACCTTGGTTTTATAAATGAGTAGCTCAAGTAATGCAGGCTTTTCTAATTTTGTAATGGATACATCTTATTTTTTGTAAGCGTCCTTATTTTGTGTGCACTAGGTTTTAAGAATTTAACTGCTGTAGTTAAAAAGAAACAAACTATTCACATGTTGGCCTATAAGTACATGCATTGACTATTCTATTTGAAAAAGAATTTTCAGTACTATACCAGTGAGAATGCTTTTGTGTAATAGTACAAATTTAGCAGCTGCTAAATGTAGTTTGGTGTGTTAGTTTTTATCTTTGGGTTGTACTGTTTTTAATCAAACCATGTCTTTTATAGTTTCTGGACAATTGTGATTGGGTTTGGAAACCACTTTAAGTAGAAACAGGTAAAATAATACAAACTTTTTTTTCGCTAAGCAAGAGAAAAGAAAAACAACAACTATAGAAATATCTCATTCCTTCTATTGAATTTTCTGTGTTTTTTTTTTTTTTTTTTTCCCCCTCCCCCCAATCATTTTTCTTTAGAGAAAATATGTGGCTTTTCCTTTTAGGTTTGAGTAAAATGCATTACAAAAATGGAATGTCCAGACACAAATGTTCACTGATAAAACATCTTAGTGAGGCATTTTTAGTCAGCTCTGGATAGTAGCAGTTTATTTCACTTTTTTTTTTTTTCGTTTGAAGAGGGATATTTCAATAGATTAAAAAAAATCATGCAACATGTAAATTTATCTGCATTACACTGAAGTACACCTACATGCTTTCACATAGGGTTGATGTTATATGATATATATTCAGTGAGTATGTTTCATAAAATCTTTTTGATTATGAGGCTTGAAGGATTGATAGAGGATGAACTCTTCTCATGTATTAGTCTGGATAAAGGCTACAAAGATTCCCTTCTGTTGTTAGCCATTAAAACTTAGCCAAAAACACCTTCTCAAGATTCTGAAGACAATAATTTTCCTTTTGTCCCTATCACACTTAAGTAAAATGAAATCAAACCAATGCTTCAAGATAGAAGGGAGGTGATCCTTCCCCTCTATTATGCCCTAGCGAGGACTCACCTGGAGTATCAGCTGATCTGAAAAAAGTCAGGGATCTCCTGGAAAGAGTCCAGTGGAGGGCCACAAAGGACCTGGAGCATCTCTCTTATGAGAAACGGCTTATGAGTGACCTGAGCCTGTTTAGACTTGAGAAAAGAAGACTCAGAGGGGACCTCGTTAATGTTTATAAATATCTTAAGTGTGGGAGTCAAAGAGACACGGCCAACATCATTTCAGCAGTCTGTGGGGACAGGACAAGGGGAAAGGGCCATAAACTTAAGAATAGGATGTTCCACATCAATATGCGAAGGAACTTCTTTATTGTAATAATTATTGTAATAATTCTTTATGGTGACAGAGCACTGGAACAGGCTGCCCAGGGGTGTCATGGAGTTTCCTTTTCTTGAGATATTCAAGACCCACCTGGATGCCTACCTGTGCAATTTGCTGTAGGGAGCCTGCTTTGGCAAGAAGGTTGGACTTAGTGATCTCAAGAGGTCTCTTCCAGCCTCTACAATTCTGTGATTACTCCAAGAGAAGCCAAATGCAATATTTTTTAAAATATTATTTATAGGAATCTTATAGTAGGAGGTGATCAAATGCATCGTTTTTCTTTACCTGAATGATTAGGACTCTTACTATCTTTATACATAGTTACATACATAAACTTAAGCTTACATTTATTTGTGTGTGTGTGCTGATACATATGCTATATTTTATAGTATACGTGACAGAATAGCAGTTACCCAGTCTTGAATACTTCCAGTTAAGTGTTTTGTTTGTTTGCTTGTTTGTTATAAAATATTCACATATGTTGAAATTTTTCTTCTGCATATTTGCAATTTATATAATTATAGAATCTTGTATTGGGATATCTGTGTTATAAATGGGCAACATAATTTGACCTCAGCTATTTCATATGTCGCATCCTGAGAAGATGTCCCTTTTCTCACTGTCCTTGGATTACTGCTGCCTTTGCTTTCTGTCAGTGTATGAATTGTGAGAAGTTGCTCTTTCTGAGATGGATGCAGCCTGCCATGCTGCTTTAACTGATTTTAATTCCAGGCCACTGGGTTATGTTGCCCAGTTAAATGTGAGAGAATGCCAGGTAACCATGAGGAGGGACTCATTTCAACAGAAAATTAAGTTTGGGTGTACTAGACAGTGAAAGACATGGAATCTTTTCAGTTGCCTTCATGCAAACCTGAGTTTTGAATAGTTCTTAAAGGTGTTGCCCTTTTGCGCTTTCCAAATCATGCAAACCCATCGACAATTGACTTCCTGAACTTCTCTGCTTTTCCGTGATCTGACTTTTGCTTTCCCCTGATGAACCAGAGCTGGCACTTCTGCCAGCTTTTTCTTTGTTAGGTAATAAGAGTATAATTTGAGATTGGCAAAGCCTGTTTCAGAGAAGGTTCATCATAGTGACATTGTGACAGGGCTGTGAGAATGGTGTATTAGTAATGCAGTGGGACAAATATCTCCAGGATTAGCACTGCTGTAGAAAATTTCTGTAAAGGCAAACTGTGGAGAAAATACCTGAAAAAATTTCTTGTCTCTCAGGGAGAAATTCCTAAGGGCCAGTGTGGTTCGTGGTTCTTGTACACTAATAAGGCAAAATGTCAAGTATCTACAGAAAAACAGATTGTTCTGACTTCTGTTCTCTTATGTGACTTTCATCAAAATCCAACACATTCAGTAGAATGACTTTATCAATACGAATAAGCTTTAGGTCAAGCCTTAATTTACATCTGTGGTCCTGTGCTTTTAGCCAATCAATAAGGTGTTCAGTTTTTTTTCCTGCACACCTGTTGAATTTATTGACTCACACTACCATTTGCCTTAGTAGAGAGCACTGCATCTTTACAAGTTTTCTATAAAGGTAAGGTTGAAATTTTAAATGTCTAGCATACAGGTCTTAGAAATACAGTAAGAGTTGGTTTTACAATTATAGAATAATTTAATAACCCCAGTATCTCAATATCAGGGGTTATTTGTCTCATTGAAAATGAGACTTTTTTTAAAAAAAGAGTACATTTCACATTTTCTTCCTGTCTATAATACAATGTTAGGTCATCAAGTGTGGATATCTAAGAGCAGAGGTTGTTAACCTTTAATCTTTCCTAAGCTATTGCCAGTTGAAGACCAATGTGATTAAACTTGCCAGCCTTATAGCCTTCTAAATAGATGGTTTGTAAGCCCATTTCTTCTCTTTTCATTTTAATTTTTAATTATCTAAATAATCCAGTTGTCATGAGGGACTTATAGAGGGTTTATAGAAAAATCTGGAAGAAGATTGTATCAAGCACATTTTATATTCAATGTCAACTGGTAGATACTACCATCTCCAGTATTCCTCATTGTTCTCCCTTATGGTGCTTTAAGTAGTCTTTGATGTCGATTTATAAGACAGTGGCCCAGGCCTAACCCTGCCACCTCAGTTCAGAGGGACTCTCAGAAAACACAGGCCTCAGCTGTGATGAATTTATTGCCCGTGAAGAAGAGTTTCATTGGAAAAGGAATATGCTCAACAAGTGCTCAAGTCCTGTCCAGGGAGCTTACTGTGGTGGCTGTATGGGGAGAATTGATAAAGTGCCCTCCTGAAGAGGAACATACAGTGTGCTATCTGGAGGGCTGAGGGAAACAGCAAGGGACTTGCAGCTTGCCTAATAAGTTCAACAGTTGAAACAACACATTCAGCTTAAAAGATCTTACATAGAGTTATATTGCCAATAATTGTCCTAATTAAAAACAAATATTAAAATGATTTTACAGATTCCAACCAGATTCTATTAAAGTAAGATAATTAGAAAAGAAGACCATTAATTTAAATTTTTAGTGTGGTTAGACAGTACAGACAATCTACTTCCAAGGGATTTAAGTCACTGGCAACATTCATAGGGCAGCATGTATTTCTCTGATAAAAGTTAAGAGAAGATTATGATTTTCTGTATTTCTAATCAAAATCCCAGGATAGTCAACTAGTATGATGAAAAAAAGCATGTGTAGCAAATGGTAGTATAATGCTTCTGATATTGTCTGTGGTTTCTGAAATCTCAGACATCATGAATGAATGAAGAGTTGGGGTCTCTTTCTGTTTATAGGTCTGTAAGAAAACCCAGGGGGGAAAAAAAGCGTTCTTAACATTCCTTAAAGAGGATAATCAAAAATCTGGAGTTCTTCTTCTCAGTAAAATAAACAAAACTACAGGTTACAAATCTAAGGAATCTTATGGCTTCTATTTTTCAACATGCACCTTCCGAATTAGCAGCTAATCAGAAAGTAGTATGTCAGTATCACAAAAGTATGAGAAAAGTTTGTATGAAATTTATATAAGCAATATTATTTATTATCTATATGGAGTTATGAAAAGCTGATGGAAATAAACCAGTTATTTTTGCAAATTTTGGAGTAAGGGAAATAATAGTTTTACTGTCTCATGTTTGGTAGACTCTGGTGATTCTGTGCTAAGAAATTTCTGTAGCTGAAACTTTCTTCCAGGTACATTTTTTAAATAGTACTGCAGATGTCTACCAAATAGCTCTGTCCTGTAAAATAAGAGAAAAACAAAAACACTTCATTGCCTGGGAAATGTCTATTAAATATCTTTAAGCTAGCATTAAAAATCAAGTAGCATTAAAGTGGGCAACAAACAAAAAACGCCCCCAGAACAGCTACATACAGGCCTACTAAGTGTTCTCTCTTTTCTACAATGCTGATATTTGATAATTTTAAAAATCTAGTTACTTTTCCATATGTTAAACCATATCCTTTTCCAAGTGTCTTGTCAATTGACCCTCTAAGTTCCAATGTCTAAGGCTCTTTGAAAATTGATCTAAATTGATGTCATTGTATTTTATCTTGTTCAAAACGAATAGCTTCAGATAGTTTACCTCTCATGTAAAATGAAATCTATTAATTAAACCAAATTATTTTGACTACTTTTCAGACACTGGATTCTTTCAAAGGTACTCTTAAAATAAGTGTAGCAGATTCACCCTCTACCTTATTTTTTTTACTCTCATTTCTAGCGACTTCATTATGTTGAATTATTTTTCTCATTCTGGGTTAAATAAACACATCTTCCAACATTTTTTTTTTTTTTTTTGAATGCATCCGAAACAAATGATTTTCTATATTTATTCCATCCCTTACTTTAATATGTTATAGCAGTATAATTCAGAAAGTGTTGCGCAACATTATTGTAAAAATTGGTATTGAAGTAAAGGATCCATAGACTAAGAGCGGCTTGTTCTACCGTTGTAATTGTCACAGCATGCTTAAGCTGAAATATTCAGATATTTAAAATATTCTATTGAATATAATCTGAAATTGTCAGGGTAATTTGAAATGATAACTATATTTAAGGTTTTAAATAATCCCAGTGTTAATGCTACTGATAGTGAACAGGATAAAATTTGAAGTGTAATTTGTTAGATACTCCCTTTGGCTTTCCTTTATACCTCTCTCTGTTTCTCCCCTTTGTAAATATGTTAACTTTTACAGTCACATTAACTTTTATGGCTTAAAAGTTGTCTTTGTTTATTTTGTAGTAATTACAGAGTCTCCTCACTCACAGAAAAGATTTAAGCTTTGTGATAAATCTGCTGCCTGGAGTTCTGAGGTTTAGAAACTGTTTTCTTCCAGCCAGTCTAAGGCTTCCACTCTGGGATTCAGTGGAGCCTGGTAGATTGTGGTTCCATTCCCAAGTTAATGATTAAACAATATTTTCATCAAAGTTGGCAGAATGTAATTAATATTTCAAGGGTTTTTAATATAACAAAGGTCCTGTTTTAATTGAGGTCTTGCTAAAAACAAATGTTTGTATCATTGTTTCCTCTTACTGTGACATTTGTTTTATTCCTTGTATTTAACTGATAAAAACCATTTAAAGAATACCTTACAACAGAAGGGCTGCAGCTTTGGGATATCTCATTACCCTCATTAAACACAACCTCATGCAGTAAAACAATTATAATGGTTTGATCACAGAGCTGTGTTTGTTTTTGTATCCAGCATTGAGTTTCACTGACTTTTCCATGTTCTCCATTTTCTCCAATTAATTTTGCATAACTTTTATATTCCCTCATTTAAAAGTTAGAATAATGCCTGGATATTCATATTCCCTTAATAATGTAGTGCTTGGAACAAGGCTGTGATCGTTATTCTTACTGCAAAGTAAAGGAAAGAGGATGTGACCTACATGGAACAATCCTCAGCCTTATAGGAAAAAGTCTCTATCCACTTTGGAGTCAGAGGATAGTTTTATCTATTTTTAATAAGTAAATAAAGGGAAGGAGGGAATTTTGGTATCTCTATAACTTTGTTACACCAGACAAAATAAATAATGTTATTACTAACATTCCATTTCATAAACAGAAACTATAGTGTCTTTGAACCTGTAGGTGCATTAAAGCATGCTCCTTGGACGTGACACCTGCCAAGGAAGGAAAGATTTTCTTTTTAGGTTGTGTTCTCGGACTGTTGCCCCTGTATATTATACAAAGCCATTCTGGTTTTAAATGCTTATCGTTGTTGCTGTGTGGGCCTGTGAACATTATTAGGTGGAGGTCACAGTATTCATCCTTGCTCATGGCATTTGCCAAAATTCTAGTGATGCATTATGTGGTGGAGCTGACAAGTGATATATGCCATTTCATTTTAATTCCCAACGTTAGAACTCTCCATGTGCTGCTTTCCAGGCAGTCTTAGTTAGAAGTGGTGAGCTTCCAGCAGGCTGAAGAAGTGCTTTACAGAAAGCCATCAATTGAACAAAGATAATAGCCATTTATCTAACAGGTTCTTGATATGCAGCTGAATGTATCATTGTCTATTTGGCAGCATACTGACCACACCATTATTTTGCATCCCTAATTCAAGGGAATGGATTTAGTATTGTTGTTTAGAGATAAATATATAATCTTTTTATGTCCTTATGTGGTGAGACTTCCTTGGGCAAGAAAATACTCAACCGAATGCTCAAAATGCGAAATTGTCATTGGAATGAGAAAGAACAGCAAAAAAACGTAGTCTAGAAACATAATTTTGTAATCTTCAACACCTTTGATTGTCTCAAAGGCAAAAATATGCTATCCTGCCAGAAGCAGTAACATTTATTTATTTATTTATTATTACTTTAGAGCTGTACTGCCTTTCTGATTTAAAACAGTAACAATAATAAAGTCAACAAAACACAGACCAATATGACAATTTTCACAGGCTCTGTATTTTTAAAATATTTAGCAGAAAATAAGGATTTGTAATTAAAAATTAATGTGTCAGGTAGAGCTTATTTGAAAAGCTCTACTACTGCAGTAACATTTTATTGTGGCTGCATATTATATTGTCCTGCATATTGGAGAACACCGTGTGGTATCCATGAAAATTAACACTGCAGTAATTTCCAGTCACTGAGTTCTACTTATGTGTAATTCCCAGCTGGTAATGATATTAAATCATTAATTTCAATCCTCATTTGTCAGGCACCCCCTACTGTAACAAATGTTTTCCAAAACACTGATAGCTTTTGGCTCTAAAGTCACAGTGTCTACATCAGGAGTGGTCACCTCAAAGCTAAATGAACATTGGACAGCAGTGGTATCAGTAGGAGTAATCATCATTTTGATCATAATCCTTCTGCAAGCCTCTGCATAAATCTGTTCTGTGCTTCATCCCACTGTGGTCATGAAGGGCCAGTGTGAATTGGCAGCTAAATTGACACTCAGGAGGGAGGGAGTAAAAAGGAGGGGGGCTGAAGGGAAGAAACTGCCATGCTTTGTTAAGTACATTTTTGTACTTTTAACTAATTGATCTTTTACCATACTCTATAATAATGTAGCTTCCACATGGGATATGCTATGTTAATTCTGAACATCCATAATGTAAATGCTTTTGACAGACAGAAGTCCCACGATTTTTGCACAGCTTTGTAATCCATAGTATAGTGATACTCTTATACACACAAGTGGATGCACTTTCAAATGCATGGTATAAATGTGGAATACATCTCTGCTGGAATGATGAGTGTAACTACTGCAGAATAGTAGTAGAACATTAAAATTGGGCTTCCTGTTTTATATCTTGCGAAGGGAAGCAAAAGAGTGCTGTCTACAGATTGAGTACAGATTTTCTGCTGGTTTAAAATAGAAAACGTGATTAATTTTTCCTCCAAAGAATAACCACGAAGAACTGGGGTAATTTTATATATCCATATATAAAAGTGTTTATATATTTTCTGTTCTGGATTTTAGTGTCTCCATATCTTCTATTGAAAGTATTTATACTTCTAACAGAATCATCAGGTGGTGTTCCCTGTCATGCTAGGTGTGATGTTACCCTATTTGCTCTCAGCACATTGACCCTCTGCAAACAGATGTATGACCACAGCCAGTGCTATTACTGCAGGTAGCAGTCATTTGTCCTTCCCGATGAAGAGTCACTTCTTCCTCAAGCTGTAAAGCTGGCCAAGATTTTTGAGATCTGTCAGTGGGCATGGATTTGGCAAATGTTTATGCAGATAGGGCTGCTCATTCACTGGGTGTGCATGAACACACAGTAAGAGTGGAAAGGAAGTTGTTTGTTTGGTGTGTTGTGCCTGAGGCCTGATGGAAGCTGCTGAGTGAACTGAGAGCTGTCAATCATAGTGTGCAGCTCTAGATCTGTTCTACGAATGCACAAGAAGTGCAGGCTGAGATTGATTTGCACTTTGTAATATTCCTAATATTCCTTTTTTAATGGCTTACTAAGTACAGCCCTTAATGTGGAACAAAAATGCCTATCAAATTCATACACATTTAAAAATGCTTAATATACTTGAAAAAATAGTACTGTTACACAATACTCTTTCAGGCAGATACTAACTAATTAAATAAGTTATATTTATAACAATTGTTCAAAAATGTGCAGTGTGCAGTCTCTGAAGCTTTAGCACAGGGGACATGATTGCCATCAATGTCTTAACTTCGCTGATCACATTTATAGTAAACCAGGGCAAAAATGAACCTGCCCTGTGCATTGGACAGGCTGAGGCAGGGAGGAGTTTCATCACTGGCCAAGAAAGGATGGGCAGATTAATGGGAGAGCAACATCTTTTTACTAGTTCTCTGCTGTTCCATCCTTTACATTCCTATAACTAATAGAACAAAATCACTTTCCTGAGAGACAAGGATCATCAGAGGATGACTTGAACCAGCAAAACCTAATTATAAAAATCTGAGAAAAGAACAAGAATCAGCTACTCCAGTAGGCACAGCTGTAATCTACCCTCGATTGTGAGTGTTACCCCTACATGCAGTCACTCACAAACCTTGGTATTTAACATATCCTGATACATTAAAATCTCGCTGCAGTTAAACTTCTTTTGTTGTGTTCAGCACATTGTAACAACACATTTTTGGTAATTGAAACCATTAAAATATGCAGTAGATGATGCTGACTACACTATGGAGTAGGTGGCATTTTTCTTTCTTAGCATACCAAATAAGAACAGCTACCATCAGATCATCCTTTCTCAAGGATGGATTTGTGATAAATGAAATGTTCTCATTTCTATGTTATGTCCATTAAGAATTATTAAAATCTGATAATAAGACTATCAGTAGCCATTTCTTTTCTTAAAAGTGGTGTTCAAACACAAAGGAAGATTAAAGAAGTTGCATATTTTGTGAGAGTGAATGAATATTCTAAGTAGATGTTCAGGACAAAAACAACAACAACAACAACCAGCAGAAAGCTTATGGAAATGGGATATAAGACTGTCTCATTCAAGTTCTTTCCTAGGAGAAAACAATTTTGATAACATCATGAATTACCAAAGTAATAACAGGTAAATCTAACATCCTGTGCTTATCTAGCAATAGCTCAGCAAGATTAAGAGAAGACATGAAATTCCTCTTAGCTGATATACAGGGGGCCAACAGTTTGTTTGATATAGCTGTTCTTCATCATCCATGAAAGCTTTATTTATGTTTCAAGGATTAACGATTCTGATACCCTGAGGAGATATTTTTTCTTGAGAATATTGCATTGCTGTTCAGTTGTTTCAGTCAAACTCATAGTTAAAGGTTTTGATTGCGATAAAACAGCAACAACAAAAAAATCATTTTTTTTTTTTTTTTTTTTTTTTTTTTTTTTTTTTTAGAAAAGGCATTTGGATTCACATAGAAGATGTTAATTGTAACCACAATAAAATGATTTAGATATAGCTTCTTAGTAAAAGCCAACTCTACAGTATAAGTGCAATTAAGTACATTTGCTTATGTGACTGCCACTGCCATACTTCTCTCTCACATCTTTCAAAAGTTTCTGCAAGTGCTTTTTTTTCAGCAGTTTGTTAACACACAGCAGAGTTTGGCTTGATCTAGTAAGGACTTTTGTATGCAGTACAGCCTGATTTGAAAGCATTGTTGTGTAAATTATTACTTTAGTTTTGAGAGTCACATCTCACTATCCAAGTCCACCTGGATAGTATTGAATAGTACTGACTATTTAATATTACTAAGAAATCAAAGAAAGAGAAAACAAAATAGGATTTCAGACCTCTTTGAATAGGCTTCCACTGTAATACATACTTGCTTTAAGCAAAGAAGAAAGGTTCTGCACCCAAAAGGTCACTGAACAAAAAGGACATGAACATCAATTAAATGAAGTTACTGTCCTGAAAATAGTTAGAGGGACATTTACAGAAATGCCAGTCACTGATTTCTGAATGCTTATGTTCAGCAAATTTTCTTTTGTCATAATAATAAGGAACCATGAAACTTACACAATTTTCAGCAAGACAAACTCAGCTTTAGTTACCGATATCTAAAGAGCTGTATGTGTGTCAGAAGTCAACAATATGTATTAAATAAAATAGTGTGATGTGGCTAAGGGGGAGGAAACAGTAATGATTAGTACTCACTTAAAATACAAGGGATTTGATTCTTTTATTAATAATGGTAATTGTGTTCAGATATGTGAGGTAGATAAGCAGTGACTTCATATAGGCAAGAGATTAGAATCAGGTCCCAAAAGTGACAGTAATATGACCATCCATGTAGTTTCTGATAATTCACTGGCTATGTATGCTGTAGGTGAGATTTATCTAAAACTGATTCCACAACTCATTTAAAGTCACGATGAATTATAATGTTAGAGAGGTGAATAGTCATTATGACCTTTTGAATGATGATGAGAAGAAAAAAAACCTGGCATAATCTTATTAGTGGTCATCAAACTATTCAGAAAGTGACTGAAAACTGATCAACTCTGGGGATTACTCTGAAGCTTTGGTGATTAACATGGTGCTTTTTTTTTCCCCCTCCTTTATGGTTTCCTTAGTTCATTACATTCTTATGGTAGAAATAGAAAATAAAATGTACCGTTTGACCTAGCCAGTCACTTGAACATAATCTTATTATTTTTAGCCAGTTTCACGTAGTCATATTAGAACATCTCAGTCAGCAGTGCATTAAAGACTCTCCCTTAAAATTCACTTTTCTGCTAACTACATTCTTATGCCACAAAATTCAAACTGCTGTATGAAATGAAAGAATAGACCAATCATTTGTGGACTGAAATGGAAGATAGCAAGAAATGTCAAGAGAGCAAATTATGAAAGTTTTCATTCTTGTTTGTTTGTGACTTCAATTCCTTATCCTCTAGAAAATAGCTTTACAACAAACTTTCCATTACAGGAAATAAGAGGTTGAAACACAAATCTCACCCAAGCTCCACTCGGAGGACAAATCATATAAACTTAAAATCCTGAAAAGAGAAACTATTTATCGAATGCTGGGAGGAGATCTATTGTACTACTATGCAAGCTTATTTCAGTTCTTGAGGCTTATCTTAGTGGCGGTTAGATTCAGTTAAACTCCCGAGGCTGCGTTAAAACTGAAGCTCAGTATGCACATATTTGGAGTCATTGATCTAGGACATGCAATTGCATGAAAGTATTGTTTCCTAGCCCTGAAAACAAAAATCACAATTTCCTTCATTATGTAAAAATGAAACTTGAAATTGTACGCTGACTTCAGACACTAATATCATCTGTCCGCATCATGAAATAAGTGTTATGGCTTTACTGTTGTAATGAACTTGGCTCTTGAAGGGTCAGTGTAGGATGAACTGTGATGCACTGATGCATGCTTCTGAGCTAGCTCATGCTGTATTGGCCACTGTACTCGGAAGGTGAAAAAAGCAATAGTTCTTCTCCTGGCAGGAGCCATGAATGCCACAGAAAGATACTGTATTCTCAGGAGGTTGAGTATCTTTCCTTGACTGGGGTGAAATCAAGTTTTCATACTGCAGTGTATTAGGAAACAGGTAGTTCAGAGTGATGTTTTGTGATGTTTTGGGGAAAATAAAAGGCAACAAATTTTTAACTGAAAATATGAAGGAAAGACTGTTAGAAGAAAAAGGTCTGTGCTTTTAAGGTAGTCTATGATACACGAACAGGAAAAGCTCTAAAATAAAACAAGTTTAATCTCAACATTCTTAAATTGGTTGCAGAGGCTGACTGCAGCCCCACGTAGATATTGGTTACCAAAACATTTGATACCTTAAAATTGTTAATGAATGCATCTTTAAAACACCCTTGGGAAGACCATGATAAAGCATGTGTTATAATATGTAGTTGAGTGTGGATTTAGAATGTTCTTATAGTAATGCCTGAACAACACTACTTCCCCATAAACTGAGCTACTGAGCATCTGCTTCTTTTACATGGATATATATGATGAGTATTAAAAAAATATTTATTGTCTTTTTAAAATTTCCTGGTTGTAGAATGGACAAAGTCAGGAAGTCTCTGACAATACGATGATTAAAAAATGGGACTCTAGGATGCAGATAATTCTTCATATTGCTTGATTTCCAAAAAAGAGGACTCCACAGCCATCTTGTTTACCATGGGTGGCACCCTACAAAGAACATTAGACAAACATGTGTATTCATTACAGAGATAAAAAAGACTTATTCCCCTGGATATTTCAGCTCTTGCATGAAAGCCAAAACAGTTCTGACAGTCTCCATTTCATTATTTTTGATGTTTTACCTCCACTTCCCTGGTTTACTTAGACTGATTTTTTCTCCCCATTCTGTGTTAATTTATAGTTCTATACTGAACCTCATTCTTGATCTGTAGAAACAGATGTGCTGGGCTCTGTCTGTCCATTTGAGTGATTATGATTATTCAGGATGAAATTTATTTGAGCAGAGGCCACTGTGATTATGCCAGCATGATTTGGGTAATGATTATAATGCTTAATCTTGAGTTTGGACCAAATCTGCAGAAGTTTTATGCCGCTTGAATGATAGAAATCATCTGAATGCTGATGTTTCGACTTATTTTTTACCTCCAATTTCATACAAGCACATTCAGAATTTCTAGTGAAATTGTCTACAGAAGTATTATGAATAAATGACATCTTGATATCAAAACAGGAGGCAGAAAAATGCCTCCTGTATTCACGTCTGGTTGCTGTCTGTAAAGTTTCTGAGGCTTGCAGCTACTGTCACTATAAAAAAACAAAAAACAAACAAACAAAAAAAAACAGCACAGTACTGAGAAGGAATCAGAACGTTTTTTTTTCTTGTCCATATAGTACCACAAATATTAATCAGCTTCTAGTTGCTCTTACAAACTTGTATGTAGAATACCTAATGCTGTCAGTACATATTGTGTTCACCCATGTGGTTTGTAGTGAGATTCAAGTGAGATTCTTTTTTTTTTTTTTTTTTTTTAATATGAGGAAATAAAAAGCACAACTGAGTACAGGGAGCCAAAAATTAGAACTCACAATCACACAGCAACAAGTGTACAGGAGCAGTGTCCCAAAGACAGAAGAGGATTATGAGGTTGAGCTGAGATACCATCTGGATTGAAGCTCCTCAGCATTTATTTTCTTGATCTCATTAGCAAGCATCATAAATCACCATGGAAGACATGAATTAAGACAAGGCTACCTGCAGAGAGAAAAATTAATCTGCTGAAGTTAAAAGCCAAAATGCAACTCTCTGACAGGACTAAGGTTCACTTAACATATTTTGTGTTGTGTTCATTTTACAAAAAGCAAAGTTACTAAATAAATTAAAATGGAATTTTCACTAAGCTGCAATTGACATTCTGAATGAGTCCTTAATTCATTAACAAATTAATCAAATTCCAGTTTTTTAAATCAATTCCACTGTACATTGAGAGAAACCCTAAGATCTTGATACAAGAGTGAGGTGAGGCTGAGACTGGGATTCTGCTGAAGCTCATGAACTGTCCATGAAAGTCTGTTAGAACAGTGGTTTCAAAATATCACGGGAATGGATCACAATTCTATTACTTACCACAGCTGAAGGAGGAGGCATGTGATGCGCTTATCTCTGTAGCATTAGTCATCAAAAAATTTCCTGTGGGGCTGTGTTCATTCTTTGCCATGAAAAACTTGGTAAATATAAAGTAGCTGATAACAGTCATTTTTAACATTAAACATTTTAGAAATTACCAGGCTATGCCTCATTTTGCTTTTAGGCTTGATGCATGCGGTGGTAGAGAGGAGAATAGGAGAAGACACCGAAGGAATTTTAACATTAAAATACATAGCTAATGCCCTAGTTTATTTTTCCAGTTCATTTGATGACTAAATATTCTTCTTCTATCTTTTGAATGTTAATTGGGTTTTCTACATGTTGTATGACGTGAATTTATCCAGAAAACATCAATTACAATACCAAAAGAAATAGTGAATGGTACAGTGTAATTATGCCTCTGTGAATTTCTGAACTAGATCTAAATTTAATTGCACATTTTATAGTACTCAGAGAAATTCTGTAATTCTTTGTTAGAAAAAAAAAGAAGGCATTGACTATTCTGTGTAAACAAAAATCCCTTAACCATGCAGTAGAAATAGCCTTCTGTTGATTTCAATAGTTAATCCAAATATTATCTTTTTGTGACCTATGCTTTTACGTATTAATATTACATAGACTATTGCATTGGAATTTTAGCACTTTTTAATATCAAATCTGAGGATTAAATGAAAAAATGGCAGTTGTTTGGGAAATAACTGTGTCTCTCAGTTCACTGGAAAGAAATATGCAAGCACTCTCATAGCTGTTTTGTATACATGTATATTAGGGACTTTCTTGTCAAACATCTCTGTTTTCCCCAATTTACTTTTGGTTCTTTTCCTGCCCTCTAACATGCATATTCAGTAATTGCACATCTGAAGCTTCACAAAGGCATTCACCTGAAGATAGAAAAATTTTAAATAAATTATTCAAAAGTTAAGGAGGCGTTTTCCTCTCTTATGCACTTTTAGTGTTTATCTCAGAGGCCAATAGAATTATTGATTTTGTAGAGAAAGAAACCTCTTTGAAGACTTGGTCTGACCTTCTGCATAATGTAAGTCATACAATTTCACTCTGAACTGAGCTCTCATTTTTTCCATTGGACGGAGTTTTATGTAGAAAAAACGTCAGGTTATCCTTTGTATATACATTAATTCATTGTTTTGAGAAAAAAAAAATCAAAACATGAAAGCACTGAGGTGCTAATTAGTGTACTACCTCCTTTGATGAACTGGTCTAATGACTTAATCCTTAATATTTTAGAAATTGCATCAAGCGAGGATTTGAAGCTTTTTGCCTTCAGTTGTTTATTTTTAGAGCCCTTCCCTGTGAGGTTTCTTATGGTTCTAAAACTCAAGTGCTCTTCTTAGTACTTTCAGGGAAAAAAAATGAGGAGACTGTTGTTTAACCTCTGTTTATCTATACTCTGAAATGTCATCTTCAAAGTTATTGGTTTATCACAATCTGGACAGCGTGCAGATGGATCTGGAAAAAGCATGCCAGCGGCGCAAGTTCCCCTCATAAACTTGACTGATTTCCCTCTGGTCCTTTTTGTAACTTTGCAGCTGCACAAGACAGATGCCTTAGTGAATGGTCACAGCACTGCAGAATCTATAGCTGTGGGGGACCATGCAGTGTGGGCCTTATGAAAAGCTATTCTTCTACTGTGACATTCTGAAATATTCAGATTTTGGTCTGAAATTAGATGAAATCCTAGTGGAGAATAATATATATTTTTATATACTATCATAATGTTTAGAAATAGAAGTATTTTGGTGAGTGCCTGACCCAGAACCTAGTCTTATAGTCTTGTATGCTATCCACACTCTTGGCTTCCGAAACCTACTGACAGCACAAGGCTGGGGAACACCAGCCTCATAAGGTGAACATGAGTTGGCCTTCTGATGTGTGTGGCAGATAGGGTCTCTCCAAGCTATGCAAGAGCATCAAAGAACTGTGTTGTAGAAATGGACTTTCTGTTGTAACTCACTGTAGAGTAAATCTTGATTTTTTAATTATTTTCCACTGGAAAATATATCAACACTCACAGTCTCAACTGGAGGACTTTGAGTAACACCAGAGATCAAGGAGTAGCCCAAACCCATTTCTTTATTGAGTGCCTTCAATTTCTTGTAGTCTGTCCTGTATAAGATTTTGGATTTTTTGAATGGAAGTGCTTAATATTTAAAATGTTTGATTATTGCATGAGTTGTGTGAGTTTTGATGCTGCCTGCTGTGAACAAAGAAGTTGAGTAGAGAAAGGTCAGGCCCAACTTTCTATGATTAAAATCAAACAACAGTAAAACAGAAATCTTCCATGAGGTAGAATTATCTTTCCATACAACCCGAGCTCGGACCTTCTGAATACCAAGGTTCCTCTAGTTAAGCCAGTTATGATAATTAAATTCAAAGATGCATGCTCTGACACAGTGAAGGTCAGGTGCTTAAATGTAAGAAATTGCCTCTATGCAGTATGGGCTGGTTTATGCTGGGATTAGAAATAGCTTTGTTGTAGAGCCAAGGAGGCTGAGAGCACATCAATGGAATACTGAGCTGTGTGAAATGCATCATTGGATACAGCTATGAATGTGGATACTGAAGTGCTCATCTCCTTGATTATCTTCATTTTGTTTTTAGGAGTTGCATTAATAGTAAACAAGCTTGTTTGCCAGAGGTTAAATTAGAATCAGTCTTACATGGAGTCATCAGCCTGCGGTAAGAGGCAGAGGTGTTTCTCATTCTCAGTGAAATTACTTTGCAGCAATGTGCCCAAACGAACATCAGGCTATAACACTAAGATAATCTTATGGTTTGCATTGTAAAGCCCTTTATTTTTTCTTTTATTTTTTTTTATTATAACTGTTCTTACCTGGTCTCTGTTAAAGTCCACTAGAGAATTCTCAGTGCTTTATTTCTGGTGTAAGTTAATGCCAAATGATATTCAAAGGACTTAGATTCAAAGAGTTTGCATTGCTCTGTTCATACATGGTTATCTTTGCAGTGTTTGAGGTAGGAAACTTCTGCAACTTTGCTACTGATGTGAGACAGGGATTTGATCCTGAAATGTGTTTAAATTACCCACTGGTTAGCAGCTAAAATTTGCATTGTCACCCGTAAACCTTTTCTCTTGAAGGAAAAATTTTGATGTTAATGGTATCTATATGTCTGTAAATTCGTCCTCTCAGTACTTATGTATTGTAACAACTCTCTATAAAAGAGGCCACATCCTAATGGTAGCCCTGTGGGGTTACCACATAATAATGGCAGCCATCCACGTCATTTTTAAAAGATAGCAAAAAATTTTGGCATAAAAATAATTTGTCATGAAGAACAGCTGTTGCTAATATGCAATCATTTTATAGAAAGGCTGGATAGGATGGGAATGTGTGTTTCATGTCTTAAAAAAAACAAAACAAAACAAAACAAAACAAAACAAAACAAAAAAAACCCCACATCTCAGTACTTCATTCTCATTGTTTAAATCAGCCAATTTTCATGAGCCTAGCCAAAGTCTTCATAAGTACTCAAGTTTTTAACATCTCACTGGAAAACATCTTAATCCTTCGCATTACCAAACTCAGTTTGTGCTTCTTCCACACCCCAGGTGAGTTTTTCAGGAAAGACACCTATGACGTCAGTGGTATCACTTCATTTTAAAAGTAGATGACTTGGAAGCACAGGAACCTTAAACATTTTCATGATGTGATTAGTTAGTTCAGATAAACCCTGTACAGTAAGTGACTAAAGGAGACACTGACCACTCTCAAAGACTCCACATTTTTGGGAAAGGTCTTTTTAACATAACAAATGCATCCCTTGTTACTCATGATGGGCCAGGATGCTGGTAGCTGAAACTGTAGCTGTTGGAACCAGCTAGTCCTGTGCACAGAAAACCATATATAGTGATGATGAAAAGCAAAATTCTCCCAGGGAAATGTGTCAAACCATTAATGCCCTGCAGTGCAAGATGTAAATTATTGTTACAGGCAGAAATGAGCAGTTCTCATCATGTCAATATAAGGGCTGGTGGGGAAGGAATGGCATAAAATGGGCTGACTGGTTATGCAAAAGTTTAACAGAATTTCAATTGCATACTAATAGCGTGCTAAACACAGAGTAAGTAAGAAAATCTCATGCTATGCTGATAGTCAAAGTAGTTTTCATATTAAAATAATAAACCAGGTAAAAAAAGAAACAGGACTTGTTATTTTAGTATCACGCATTTCTACGACACTTCTTCATTTTATATTGCAAGGTAGAATCAGTGGGAGATCTCTTTCCTCTGTGCTGTATACAAAATACTGTTCTTGCAGGTTTATGAGCTCAACTCCACTGATCAAACAAGGTCATGGTAAGCACTCACACTTTTAAGTACCTTTTTCATAAGGGTAGATCTAGATCATACCAAGCTTGCCTATTCATAGTCAAAGGAGATTTTTAGCATAGATGTGGAACTCTACACCACAGGATGAGGCAGTCACCAGGCAGCTTAACTTCAGGGAAACTTTCTGCTGAATTTACTTTTTGCAAAAAAAGTGAAAAGGGCAGTTGGGCACAAAGCAAGATGGGCCATTCTGCATTTTCATGCTGACATTTGATGATAAATAAAAGCAGCTGAAAGTCTAATGACCATCCTATTTGTAATAATGCTGCTTTGCCAGAAGAGTATGAGATGATAAGCCCTGAAGCAGGTGCAGGATATGGATTCTCCATGCGTGCAGAAATTCAGAAGCAACAGGGCAAGATGCTGAGCACTATGATCTGTTTTTGAAGACAGCCCTCCATTAAGCAGGTTGTTGGACTAGAGACCTTTAGGCATCCCCCATAACCAAAACCTTTCTGGCGTTTCTGTGTGAAGGAGATGGATCAAAGAAGTGTTCTTTGTTCGAAGAAAGCAGTGTCAGTTATTGGGTATGTTTGTGTCTCTGCTTAGTTGTGGGAGCATGGGTTTGAAGGTGCAAGGTCAACTCCTTGATAACAGTATGCTGGGGTTCTGACCATATTTACTTCTGTCTTTGTCACTGTTGCAAGGTTAGGAAGAACAAGAAAAAACTGTAAGCAAAGCTACTGCCTATGTACCAAAATAATCAGAAGCCCATGATTCTGTCTGTAGAGAAAATCCATATGGATTAGGTAGAGAAAAAGCTGTGTACTGGAATTTTATGCAGAAGAAATTGTGCCAGTGAAGTCAAAAGGACTGCAAAAGGGACTAGAATGTTTGTTTGTACTGGGGCTCTCTGATGAAACGTCTTAATACGTACCAAAGTAGTTCAAGTTTAGTTAAGAAAAAATTTTTTGAAGGAATATGTGGGGAGACATGGTTACAAATATGAAACTTTGTGTTGTTTTTGAAAAAAAACCAGCAAGTTATTCCCTTCTAACATATTATAATTTCAATTATTTATTTATTTATTTATTTGGCAATTAGTTTTGTTCTCATTTAGGCAAAATTATAGTGGAACTCCCCATGATAATGAATATGACATGCACATTAATATAAAATGAATTCCTTGTGATCAGTATTACTCTAGCAGATTCAAAATGAATTAACGATGACAGGATAGTCAAAACAAAGTAGAACCACAGACAGTTAAAGGCATAACATGCTGTTGATGACAACATTAAAAAGAAATTAGAGAACATTCAAAATTTATAGCGGAAGTAAATTGTAGACTTGGGCACATAGTTCTTTCTGTGTTTGGTTTTCAGCTGGAAGAGTTGGAAAATAACAATTATTGGCCAGGTTAATGCTTACCTTCTTATGCTACATAATACAATTCTGCTGTTTTTCTCCATTTTGAAATACATTTTAATGAACTTGGTAAATTGTTTGCATTGAAGAAACAAAGCATTTCACTTGGTCAATTTTAAATATGTTTAGCTCTTCTATTAATGAAGAGAAATGCATTGAAATTTCTTTTTTCTTTTTTTTTTCTTTTGGTAAATCTACTTTTTTTTTCTGCAGATGATTCTCTGAAAATAAATCAGAATAAAGTGAAGCTGTATAAAGCTGTAGTTCCTTTTGCATTTTCACTCTTGAATATTACTTCCTCATTTCTGTAGTTCACGTAGCTAACAGTAGATGTAAGTTTGGAAATATAGGTTACCAAATAATGTGTATAGCTTGCATTTTAACAACTCTTACAAAGCTTATCCTTCTTGTCACTAGGTAATACTTTGCATTGTCTCCTGTAAACTTTTTTTGGTACAAACCCTAATTCTCTGAAAAATAAATAAAAATAGCACAACTATTTTGTATAATCTAAAATAAGTGCTAGCATGATTAGTTATGTACTCTAATTAATCTGACTACAGATACAGATGAGAAAGATTAACGAAGCCTTGATGTTTTCTTAACTAAAGTTATTTTTTGTTATAACTGGTGAGAAAAAAGTATCTACTTCTTATTTAAATTTGTCCTTTTGATCTTAGCAATACACAGAGGAAACCGTTGTTTGGTAGTTTTTGTTTTATTTCCTCAGATAAATGTGAGGAAGCAGTTTTTCATAGCAAAGCTTCAATTCCTTCTGGGCTTCAGTTCATTTTTGCTCAGAAATCACTTTGTTTAAAATTCTGCTTTTTTTGCTAAATGAAAATAGAAGCCAAATTTTCAATTCTTATGGAGAATATTTCATTTCTTCAGATTTATTGTTTCAGAAAATTCGTGTTTTTTGTTTTTAATTTCAAATCTGATATTTCAAACTCCTTGATGAAATTAAATTTTCTCCTTATTCGTACATGTTGTAAAAATGGGGGGTAAGTCATCCTTTATCTCTTAAATTTGTTGCCTTTCAGTGCCACTGAGGTAACCATTCTTCCTCTGTTAAGAGACATGATAAATAGGAGCATCTCTACTCCATTTGTCTTTTTTGTAACATTCGTTACTCTGTAAAGTTCTGGTTTGTCCTCTCCTATTTGTCTTATCTACAAACATCTCAATCTTAGAATGCTTATTTCTTATGGGGGAAGTTTTCTCATGCCTCTAATTGTTTTTGTCATCCGTCAGTGAACCCTTTCTATCTTAGAAGGAATGTAACAGAAGGAAGATGACCAAAACTTAACAAAGCATGATTCCAAGGAGGCACTGTACATTACAATAGCTTTTAATACAGCAGAATTAAAAATATCTTTTTTCTATCCTCTGATTTGCACTAATATCAGAAAGGATAGTTCTAAAAAATAAGTTATTTTCTAAAAGCTTTTTAAAAATATTCAAAAGGATATACAAATTCATTAGAAATGTTGACAATTTATCACCTTTCCTGCATCTCCCCAAATAGCATAGTTTTAGGAAAATATTTTTCTCACAGTTTGACTATGAGTCCTTTGAATAGCTTGTTCAGTAGCTAGTTGTAGAATTATACTATGGCAGACATTCTGCAACATTCTGACATTGCTACTGTTTGTTCTACTGTAGAATATGGAAATAAAAAAGACTGATGCACTGATAGAAAATAACACTCACAAATATATGTATTTTCTAGTGTAGCTAAAGCAAATTCTTCCCCTTTCCTCCTTCCCTCCCTTCCCTTACCTCCATCTCTCCTCTCCTTCTCTCCTTTCCTCTTTCTCTCCCTTTCTCCCTGTGGAAAAACCTGTTTTCTGTAGCTTTTGTTTCTCAACTGAAAGCAAACTATTTTCATAGTTGGGCAGCTGTTAAAATATTATGGGCTATTATCTGTGAAAATAGAATGACTGACTTATTATCACAAACTCCAAGGACAGTCTATGTTGTAAGGGACCTCAAAGATCACCTAGTTCCATCCCCCTGCCACTGACACCTGCCACTAGACCAGGTTGCCAAAGCTCCAATCCACCATGGCCTTGAGCTTCTATGGGTATTTTACCACCTTCACAGTAAAGAGTTTTATCCTAATGTCTAATACAAATCTACACAGTTTTAGTTTAAAGCTTTGACCCCTTGTCCTATCACTACACTTCCTGATAAACAGTCCCTCCCTAGATTAGGTAAGCCCTTTGGGAGGCAGAAATGAAGTCTGCCTGGAACCTTCTCTTCTCTAGACTGAGCAAGCCCAACTTCCTCAACCTTTCTTCATAGGAGAGGTACTCCAGCTCTCTCATCACCTTTGTGACCTCCTCTGAACCTGTTCCAACACCTACATGTATTTATTGTGCTGGGGGCCCCAGGCCTGGATGCAGTACTCCATGTGGAGCCTCATAAGGAGCAACAGGGGAACAATTACCTCTCTCTCCATGCTGGACACCTTGACATTGATGCAGTCAGAATGTAGCTGGCCTTTGGTGACACAGCTGCAGACTACTGGCTCATGTCAAGCTTCTCATCCAGCCGAATCCTCAAGTCTTCTCTGAAGGGCTGTTCCCAATTTATTCTACACACAATTTATATTTATGCTTGAGGTTACCCTTAGTCAGCTGTATGATCTTGCTGTGGTGTGTACAGGCCCAGCCCCACTGACATGTAAGTAAGGTGCCCTGTGTTACAATTGGAGACCCTGATACTAAGGATAAAAATGAAAAAAAAAATCAAAGCTATACATTGGACTGCTATCTTGAAGTGCTTGTTCTTGAAGGAAAAACAAGGATAAAGTGCCCTTGTGAAATAAGATGAAATTTGGGAAGAACAAAGGAAGAATAGGGGGTATTTGCAAAACAAGATTAAGAAAAAGCTGAGAAGAGTTTCAGTCACAAGTATCTGGTTGAATATACTTATCTTCAGGTATATGGCAGGAAATTCTAGCTTAGCACCTGTGTGTAAATATTGTTTGCTGGAACAAACAGAGTGATAGACTTTACAGGATACAAAAATAGTTCTAGTTGGAAAAAAGAGCAATCTTTGAATCCAGATTACAAAGTATGTATAAACAAAGGAAACTAAGAGGGAATGGCCTGATAGATGAATCAAAAAGAACATGAACCCAGAGTGCCTCAGCAAATGGGAAAAGAAAGAAGGGCTCACTAGTGTTGGAATACAAGGATAAAAGAGGGGCTGTGTTCTCCAGTACTTTGAGAGACCCCACAGGGATATGCCCACTGGACTCTCCTTTTATTTGAATAAAGAAAGCTGAAGACTGTCCTGTCTCTTTTTGGGATACGGATAATCAAGCAAACTTAATGGGGCAGAAATTTTCCTGTGATTTTCCTTAGAAGCCATTTTATTAATCAGTTATAAGTTAACTCTATCTAACTTTGTATTCTACAAAACCAGTGTTTTATACAGGTAGGATCTTGGACATGAATCATGCAGAGAAGATTGGTTCCTTTTAATATGAAAAGATATCCACTGAATGCAACACTGTGTTATCAGGGAGAAGTTTATAAATCTTTCTCAGGAAGAAAAAGAATTGGAAAGGAGAATGGGGAATAAGTGAACACTACTTTGTTCTATGGATTTATTAGCAGGCTCACATGGGAGAGGCTGTTGCCATCAATATTAGCGTTGGCCAAGTAAGTGCCTTTTTTTTTTTTTTTTTTTTTTTTTCTTGAATAGAGCTAAGAGACATCTGCTAATGGTGCCTATGGTGGTATAACCTTAAAATTCTGAAACACTGGCCTAAATACTGTTTTGTTTTGTTAAATAAAACACTCTGAGTCTTTCCTGAGATATTTTGTGTATCTCTGCTCGATGATTGAAATTTGTTTGTTTATACAGCACTAGCTAGACAATAAGCAGGGTAGTGGCAGAGCTGAAGGCTGAGCTGAAGACCATGCTGCTGACCCAAGGCAGAATTGCTACTGCTGTGCTACCCTTCAAGAGTAGTATAGCTGCCATAAGGTCCCACATGTGTTTGGAGCTTTCACAGATTTGGACTGTAGAACTGACCTTCCTATTCCATGGTTCTCATTCCACAATATTCAATCTCCTTTATCTCCAAGTGTGTTACAAAATGATGAGCCAAAACAAACAGATAATTAAATAAGTCCACATGAGGTGCAAACAATCATTTTGCTTTCAAAAGTGTACTTTAAAGAAGTGCAAGTGTTCAGCTTTGCTGTTGCAAAGTAGCCATTTGTAATAAAGCTGCAGAATAATCACTTTTGAAATGGAAGCCAATGGGATCCAAATTGATTCATCTGACTGTAGAACTGCTTGTAGGAGAATTTTTCATTCTCTGGTGACTTTTCATAGTGGAGCCAATTAACATTTTAGAAGTAATTGAATAAAAAAGTAAGCTCCATGAACACGGTAAAATGAAGTCATTTAACTTCTGTAAGTAGTCTTCCTTTGGAAAAATCCTGTGTGACCTCTCTGACACTTAAAGGAGTAAGGATTGCTTTTGTGAATAAAAGTTGTGAAGTGGGGCCCTGAACATACATTGACAAGACCTTGTAATGCCTGTATACCTGAACACTGCAGGGCAGTAAAACCAAGTGTTACCTCTACTATCTCTGTATAGCATAAAATATATCTCTAGCTCTGTTGAGACTATACACAGAAAGTGAACATTATCATTCCTTCGAAAGGTTTCCGGTAGGAATTCAGTGCTGTAAGAGTTGTGTACATGTGAACAATTAATGAAATGCAGTTAAAGAAGGTTGGTATTTTGTGGTGCTTTGTGCTGAAACCTATTGATTTTCATATGCCAAAAAAAAAAAAAAAAAAAAAAAGGAAAAAGAAAGGAACCTCATTGTCCTGTGGATGTCATGTGGGTGGCTTACTGGTATGAGCCAGGTTTCAAGAATCAAGTTTGATTTCCTTGTGTTACTTCTAGAGTTAATAGCATTAGATTGTCTTTTTTTCCCACCAATGTATTGTAGATATAGTTCAGCCAGTACCATGAGATATCCGGTCAATTCCCTCTTACTAAGATAATTCTGTTCAGATCCTTTCTAACGCGAGTCCTCATTAAGACAGATAAATAGTAAGAAAAAAAGTATTGATTTGAATACATAAACATATGAATAAAGCCTGTTCAAGGTAATCTCATTTTACAAAAAATATTTTATTCTCAACAACAAACAAATTAATCTCTTTAGAAATAAATTTATAAATAAGTGAGGAACAGGAAGGCTTTCAAGAATTTCTTTCTCCAGGAGAAGTCACAGGCAGAATCCCACAATCCCCTTTATTTATGCAGAAAAATCATGCAATGAAATAAAAGTCTTAATGATGCATTCCTTACTTTTAGAAGGCTTTTTTTCTTTACATTTTCTATTTAAATGTGCATATTTGAAAAATAAATTTTGCAGATCCTTTAATATTCTTGTACTGCAATATCAAAAGTTAAGGTAAAGAAAGCTAATGATTGGGCTCTTAAATAGTGAAAACAAACTTAGTCATCAAGTTGTAACAAAAGCTTAGTGATAACAAAGCATTCCAACTCGGCATAAGCTACTTTACTCACTGATGCTTTTTTTTTTTTTTTTTGGTAGTTTTACATAGTTATACACAATGTACTTTTAAGGGTTTATTTTCTTAAAACAGCTTCAAATCAAATATTCCAGAAGGAGTTCTATAAACAACATTTCATACCACTCTGATCCCTGTTTTGCTTTGGTTTTTGTGTTAATCGTCTAGTGATATCAAACAAGTAATGTTCGAGAAAATGATAATTATAGTGACTTGTAACTAAATGTCCTAGCATATCAGTGAAGGTACTAGTTTAAAAGTCAGCAACCTCAGATTTGGTCCTGATGCTCATATTATAAAGACAAGCTTATAAAACTAAACTTCTGTATAGGAAAGAAATTTGAAGTTTATAAGCACAGCTAAAATCATTAATATCCTTAGTTTTCGAAATAGCCTTATGTTAAACCCTAGAAATATGGAGTTTGTGAATCAAATTCCTTTTGAAAAAATTAACAAAGAAGAGTCTAGAAAATCTTGGGATATTTTATGTTAAGTCTGTCATTTATACTTTCTGGAATCTTGTTTAGATTTTCTCTTGAATGTTTATATTCTGACTAGATCAAAAAACATTATTAAAAAAAAAAAAAAAAGTCAGGATTTTCTTTCACTACGGAAAGGTATTACTTTACATTATATAGAAGGATATAAAAGATTTCCCTGGTGCTTTGTGTTAACCTGTGGTGTGTCTGTGCTACCACAAAGCTTTGTTCACATCACTAGAATACTTCCCCATACCTGAGGATAATCTGCTGTGCTCAGAGGCTGCAGATTTTTGTTTAAAGGCAGTTCAAATACATCAGTGCAAACCACATTTGTGTGCAAGATTTCATTAGATAGCAATCTAAACATTCAGATTGTTTGGGTTTTCATTTTGAAGGTACTTTGGTCTTTCCTCTGTGTCTGTATTTCAGCAGATTGTACATGAGGAAATATAGACAAATGTTTATTTTCATAAATACAGTTTAGAAATGGGCCATGATTTCCAACAGAACCAACAGGCCTTAATCGATGAGTGTAGTTTCTCTTTGCTTTCTATCTGTGGTAAAGAAAATGTAGAAGTGCTTGCACTTATTTGTCACTTTGCAAACAGTGGTTGCAGGACAGTGTGTAATAATTTCAGACTTGTTATGAAATGTTTGTAATGCTACCACAGATTATAATTTAAGTACAAACTTGTAATGAATTTAGCAAGTATAAACTTACAATCAGTAAGATTCTTGCTGGCCACAAGTCAGAGTAGTAATATAATTTCTAGTGTGCCAGCTGGTATTGAGCACAGTGTAAGCACAGAGCAATTTTTCTTTCTTCATTTTCTTTTTAATTGTTTTTCTGCTAAAAGCACTTTCAGGGGTGGTGTGAGTTACATGTAATACTACATTATATTCACTAGCCTCCTTGGAGAACATCAGACTAATTAGAGCTCTCACTTGTAATTTATAATCTGGCAACAGAACCAAAGAAATTAAAAAGGCACTAAGAACAGACCTTTTTGACACAGGCCAAGGCAGTACTTCTTTGCAGAAAGGTCAGTATCATTGAGAGGCTAAGATGCTATAGGTCTGTCTAATTCGAGACTCAAGTATCAGTAACGGTAATGAGTTTCTAAGCCTGCACTCGAGAGAGTCTAAAATTAACCTCCTACCATCTTCAAACTTGACCTCAATCACAGCAATTAATTAACAGGCACTGAGAGAAGTTTAACAAAGGAGATGAGTGAAAGGACTCTGCAGGGAAGAGGAGATAATTTTATTTTACATTTAAACCCATTCTTTTTTTCCCCAGTACTGGTAGGAAATTATATTTTTGGTGAAATCTTACAATATAACATTAAGAAAATATCCTTGATTTAATATAGAATTGAAGCCTGAACATCAGTGTTTAAGTGTATAACTCAATAACATATTTTAAGTCAATTTTATATTTTGCAGAAAAAGCTACATCTGTGTTTAGTCTTGGAGGTATCTACTGAAACACACAAAGACACATATTTAAAGGCAATCAGCAGTGGTATCTGCCTTATTGTTAAAATAACTTTGCCAAGGTATTCCTATTTAACACAAAGTTTTTCCTGAATATAGCTGTTGCTTAGCTACAAGATTAATTCACTTTCAGGTGTCTCTCCCAAGAGATTGCCATTCAGCCTGCCTATTAATTCTGACTGTGGTGGTGGTATTTCTGATTCTCATCCTGCCATGGACTCAACTGAGTGCTGGAAATCAGTCAGTATAAAGAAAAAAAAAAATTTGCTTGCTGCTTCTTGCTGGCCTAAGTACAGATATCATAATACTACATGGAAATAAATTCTTTTGACAAACTTGACAACTGACAAAAAGATTTGCTGTGGGAAGAAAACTTTTGAAAGCTTCCTTTGTACAAAAATGTGTTGGGTTTTTTTTTCAGGTGGTGATATTTTCCTTATGAAAATAGTATTTTCAATTTTTTTTTGTTTGTTTCTCTAATAGAGGCTAAATAATTTATTTTTTCTTTTAGATTTTAACATTCTTGCTAAGAATGTGAAAATATTCTAATTAAATAAATGCTTTCTTGGTTTAGAGACATTTTGACTTTTCAGCCTGACTTCCCTTTGAAATCCAAAATATTTTCATTAGAAGAGAAAGTTGTTATCTAGACAGATAAACACTAACCCAAGCATCCATTAAGCATGAGGCAATTCAATTCTGTTCTCAAGATACATGGACGAGGCTTGTAACAAGAGAGAAAGAAATAAGAACTTGTGTTTTTTCAATCTCATTTGAGCCATATCAAATTCAACGTGAATGTCAGTCTTTATGAAATCAAGATTCAACTCAGTTATACAAATTGTACAAACTTGCTTCCTAAATCAAAGCACAGATTGGTTACTTCTTGGGAACAGTCAAACTTTTTGCCCATTAGAAGAGCTGCCAATCATTGGGAATCAGCAGAAAGTCTCACTAGAAGTTCACAAAAGATTATTTCCTCAAAGCTATTTTTTCACAGGTTAATTCTTGTAGTTTTCTTGGCCAAATTTCAAGTATACTAATGTCACTGAGTATAAGACTGTTGTTAAATATAAAGATTTCATTTTCCATTATACAGATCTAGAGCATAATTCAGAAATGTTTTCTAATCAAGATCAATTTTTCTCACCTTGGATACTGGAATAACTGAGAATGCACATTATTTGTAGCTCAGCATGATTTTCAAGATCAACATCTTATTTCCTTTCCACAGTCTGTTTTGTACACTGTTTTCTCCAAGATGGATGACCTATCAGTAATGATTATTTACACTAATTCATTCATTTCTTTCAAACATCAAACTGTTATTAATGCTGCAAGCATTAATGTAGACAAAAGTATACAATAGTTATTTATATGAGAAACTTGGTGTATTTGTGGGAGATTCCTGAACTCTGAGCAAACTCAAATATATATATATACAATATATATAATATATGTATTAGTTCCCAATAACTTCACTAGAATTAATTTTGTATCAAATAATGATTTGTTAAAGAAGTCCAATATTTTGTTTATATTCAGGATTTCCGTTCTGTTGTTTTTATTTAAATTTTTAAATTTGTGTTTTGACGGTACTGCTAATCTGAAAAATCACTTAAAACATGCATAATAAATGGGAATGTTACATAAAATAATTGGAAGGTACTGCCTCTATTTATTTGAATGATTAAAGACATATGTCCTCATGAAAAACAAAACAAAACAAACAAACAAAAAAACCAAACATACAAACTAAAAAACCTTACTTTGGAAACTTTTTTTGCGGAAACATATTTTATAATATGAATTTAAAATTTGGTGAAAGAATCTGCTTTTGTTGGAAGTATATTGATTATGTGATTATGTCCATGACATGCTTGGTGATGGATATTCCCTACATTTGCAAATATCTAGGATACATGTTGATTGTGGACAAATGAAAACAAAACAAGTTTTTTGGCTGCAAGTCTTATGTTTGCCTTAATAGTGCTGTCTAGACCATAATAACCTCAAATTAATGCAATAAAAAGAGAATATTTCATTATTTTTCTAGATCCTAGTTGATGAGTTATTTAGGATTGCTTATCAAAAAGAATCTTTTTTACCAGTAATTTTTAGTTAAAAGGATGATAAATCAGCACATCTGTATTAAAAAGGGGGGGTTTGTTTGTTTGTTTGCTCTTTTTTTGTTTTGTTTTGTTTGTTTGCTTTAATTGAAGTACTCTACATTCTAGTAATTCTGTTGGAAAACTCTTGTCTTTTTTTTTTTTTTAATATATATATTGTATTTTGAAAATTAATCAAAACTACATTTTCTATTCTAAGCCAAATTACATTTTATACATATTGTTGTGTTTGGGATTATTCTCCGTTCCATGATTTAGTTGTGGCATTAAGCTACGCTCTTTTCATTAAGCGTTTGATGTCAGCAATCTTATTCACATAATATTGTAACTATGTTCTTTATATCTTTCAATTTAAAAAGTTGCAATAAATAATACTAATGCCTTTTGTGTAGTATTGGTGATTCCAGGCAAATTTCTTATTCTTGTCCTATTTCTGTTTGTGCAGTTGTGCTAGTTTGGATAAGAGACAGATATTTATTCCTAGGCTAATTGGCTACTGACAAATTGCAGCTTGAATTAACAGAGAAGCTGATAATAACAGTTTACAGAAGTCATGAAGGAAATTTAGAGACCATTTTGTTGTCAATTTTCATATTGAAGACATCTTGTTACAAATGTGACCTTGGCAGTCATTGTAAGAAACATTGCAGCTCATACATCAGCAAAACCCCCCTTAGTGTCAGTCATATGGATGAGTTTTTGTTCTCCTTTAGGCAAAGAATACCTATACTCCTGAAAATGGCAGTGGTATCAGCTGAATGTTAACTTTCTTTCCATTGCTACTTCCAAAAGGTATATCAGTTCTGCAGAATATGACATGCTATGAGGACTGCTGTCTCCTGTTTTATTATGTTAGCCTGTGATGTCACAGGTGGATGTTGATGATATGGCAGGAGAGGCTGAACTTTTCCACTAATATTCCATTACATTTTGTTGCCATGTGACAGATGGCAACAGAGGGGCAGTAAGATACAGTGACATCTGAAATGGACCTCTGTATGAAGCAAAGACATGTCATTGAATCCCTTTGTGTGGAAAAAATTGCACCCATTGTCATTCATCAACACTTTTTGAATGCTTATGAAGACCAAACAGTGGATGTGAGCACAGTGAGGCAGTGAGTATTATGTTTCAGCAGTGGTGACAGTGATGTGAAAGACATGTTCTGGATGAAAATGCACAGCTGTCACACAAGGAAGGAAGAACATTTCAGTCAGGTCATCTGTGAGAACTGACAGATTACAACCAGAGAACCCTATACTGAGCTGAACGGAAGCTTCAGAGCAATGGAAATGATGGTGGTAATGTTGGAATATTGCAAAGTTTTTGGAAGGTGTGCATCACCATTGCACACACAGCAATAGAGAGATGTATGCAAGTTTGTCAGAACCTATTGAACCAGTATGAGACTGCAAGTGACAGATTCCTGGACCACATAATTACTAGTGATGTGATGTGGTGTTAATACTAAAACCAGAGTCCAGATAGTAGCCCGTGGATTGGTGACATGTAAATTCCCCGTTGAAGAAATAGTTAACGATGCAGCCCTCAGCAGGTAAAGTGGTATGCAACATCCTTTGGGCTAGAAAGGAGGTGATCCTTCTGGATGTCCTGGAGCTCTGACGAGCCACCAACTCTGAATGCTACATTGCATCTAACTAAGTTGAAGATGGGAATGTCCAGACTCAGGCCAGAGAAGACAGCAGCCTTTCTCTTGCAACATGACAGTGCCAGGCTCTATTCCAATTGGAAGAATGTGGAGCACATTGCTATCTTGGGTGGACTATTCTACCATACTCAACTTACAATCTGGATTTGGTGCCTTCTGACTTCCATCTGTTTGGGTCAATGAAAGACAAACTGCATGGGCAACATTTTCCTAGCAACAATACCATGCTTGAAGCTGTGAAAGAGTGGGTCACCTCCACTGCTGCAAATCTTTGTGTGCATGGCATGCGGGCTCTTAAGAAAATACATAGCTAATAGTGGTGACTATGTTAGCAAATAGTGTTTGTAGCTAAGAATTTTCTCTATCAGTGTTGTGCTCTTTGTATTTGTTGTAGCTTCCTTGGAAATAAATAGAAGACATTACTTTCAGAGAGACTTACATATTCCATTATGAAGAAAAATGAAAAGAAATATGCAGAATTTGAGCATGTAATCAGTCTTCTCATTCAGCTGATCTGAGCTGCTATAATTGATGCAAACTCAGCACCTTTTCATAATTAAACTTCCTGAAGACAACAGTCCACATTAATCAAGAATATATGGTTACATATGTGGGACAAGCCCATCAAACACCGTTTTACTACCTCCTGATCAGCTTCTGAAACAAACTTACCAGTAATTCATTGTTTTAGAAAGGAAAAATACAAAAACTCCCCCAAACTGAATAACAATTACTATTATTATTTTAGAAAACTATATTAGCTTTTTCTGCAAGGGATTTGGTAGGATTAGTCTCATGAACATAATAAGGAGATAGTATGGGGGTATTTTAAAAGATATCGTGGAGGAGAAAATTTTGAGTGGAGGAGAGCAGTGATGTGGTCATGTCTGTGACTGAAGGATAGCCAGTGTCACTGCAGTCCTCAAAAAGGGCAAGGAGGAGGATATGGGAAAATACAGGCCAGTCAAACGTCACTTGCATCCCTGGAAAGGTGATACAGCAACTTGTTCTAGATGCCATCTCCAAGCAATTGGAAGAGAGGAATGTTATAGGGAGTAGTCAACATGGATTCACCAAGGGGAAAGCATGCTCAACGAACCTGGTAGCTTTCTATGATGTCATCATTGTCTGGGTACATGGGGGGAGAACAGTAGATGTTGTGTACCTTGACTTTAGCAACGTTTTACACCCATGTCTTTGTTATGAAACCTTGGAAGTGTGGGATAGATGAGTGGACAGTGAAGTTAATTGACAGTTGGCTGACTAGCAGAGCTCAGAGGGTTTTCATCAGCAGAGCAGCGTCTGGTTGGAAGCTTATAACTAGCAGAGTTCCCCAGGGGTTTGTACTTGGTTTGACATCTTCATAGATGACATCATCTTTAAATGTTGAAGGAAAAAAGATTCTGGTATAACTTAGTCCATCCACAGCTCTTTGATAAGTTTGAATCATGGCTACAGATCACTTGAATTATCTAATCTCTTTACCAATTACTCCATCAGCAGACACTAGCATCCTATGCCCAAGAGGGGCCCCTTGATATTTGATTACATAAGTATTTGATAAACTGAATCATAATCTTCTGAGTTTCTGATGCAGTGTAGGTAAATAAGTGATAATTAAATAAACTTCCTTTTGCTGTGGAACTAGTTTTTAGCAGTAATTAAAATATAAAGCCCAGCTTGAAATGTCTACTTGCAGAATGCATGATCAGGCAAATGATCGCTTTCATAAAAATAGCATTTGATGTGTGTCATAGCTGAGCAGATAGGTTGTACTGCAGGACCAGACAGAGTGCTAAATCACTGTATAAATTGCTCTTTGGTATAGAACTTAAGTAAAGACTGGATAGAAACTAATAACAAAATATTTTTGTTTTTCCTGTTAAACTTGATACCGTGCCTGAACTAAATCTCTGTACCCCACACCTTAGTAACATGGAATACTGTAATGAAATTCTGTATCAGAATAAATAAAATTCAGCAAGGAATTAACTTCAGAAGCACTAAGTAGGAATGAAGTCAAATGACTGTACAATCTGCCTAAATTCTGAGTTGGAGAAAGAAGACAAGTTGCAAGTTGGAGTCAGTTCTAGATACTGTTTCTTTAAAACATT
This sequence comes from Lagopus leucura, assembly GCF_019238085.1. Classification (NCBI taxonomy): domain Eukaryota; kingdom Metazoa; phylum Chordata; class Aves; order Galliformes; family Phasianidae; genus Lagopus; species Lagopus leucura. The sequence goes on from NW_024962262.1 coordinate 88,763,956, forward strand.
AATGATGTGACAGTAATAAAATAAGCTGATAGAAAAATTAGCTATTTAAATTAGATTCAACTTGGAAAAACAGCCCTATAAATATTTTTCAAAGGTTTTTGGTGAAGTTATTGCTTGTGCAGAATTAATTGTTATGTCTTTGTTTAGATTTTCCACTTCTTTTAATGACCTGTGTTAGTGTTTTGTGTGGTTGACTACCCTAGAAAATTAGGAGTCCATTAGTGCATAGATTGTTATGTAGATTTGAAATGCTGGATGGGCAAGGGAAATTCAAGCCAGGGAATAGAATTTACTTGCAAAATACAGCAGGATGAACATATAAGATAGATTAAAAGCAAAGTTTCTTTTTCTTTTCCAGATGGTTCAAACTGGTGACTGCGGTAAAGATTCTGGGTGTTTTTAAATCCTTTACTGATGGCTACATTCAGTGTTGTCTTAATTCATGATGCCTCTAGTGTATTTTCATTATAGTAGATACATATTTTTAATTAATATTTTAATCCAAACAAAATTTTGTTAAGTAACAGGAAGAAAACATTTTCTGTCTTGTTGCTAGATCTATCAGCTGTACAGTTGGACAGATGGTCATGATCATGTCCAAGAACAATGCCGTGTTTCTGATGAGTTGACAAGTTCTCATCTGAAGTATGGGCAAAGAATGAAATCAAAATGCAGACAGGCCTAAGTACTTCCAATCCTCACAAAATCCTCCATTTTCTCCAGCAGACTAAAAAGTAGTTCACTGTACATCAAATAAACATTTTAAGCCTCAATGTAATATAAACAAGACTTATTACTTTATAATCTAAGCCTTGTCCTGTTAAGAATATGTCATCTCATTCTCAGGAGAATATTTCCATCATTAAGCTAACAAAATATACTGCCGTTGTCAGAAAAAAATGCACTCCAGCAAGACCAGGAGGTGTACTGAAATATTGCAGTAGATTTCTGATTGTAAATCAATGAAAGAAATAGAAATGTTGTGAGTGCACACAGGCAGTTAAGTGGTCATTAATGTTAACTTTAATACTTGAAGGTGTTACATGGCCATTGGGAAACATGTGACCCTGAGGTAGGATTCTACATTTGACACGTTGGATTTAACTTAAGATCTAATTGTTCAATTTGAAAAAAAAATAGAAACCTCTTAACTAGAACTTTGCATCCTGAGAGTTGTCACTGAACTCTGAATCTTTCCCTATTCATTGGCGGCTTTGTTTGACGTGAAAGTTTTTGAAATGTCTACACTTACACATTTTTATTGCTCTAATTTCTTCTATCTGATCATTTCAGAACCTAAATCCTACTTAAACTCAATCAGAACTCAGTTGGAAATCTGAAGCTATGTGCTCATCTGTGGGAGTCCTTGACAAGTCTTAATGAACACAATAGCTTTCAAGTGAGTTGAATGTGTTCAGAAACTACTGAGCAGTTGTGATTGTTTCATATAAAACTGGAGCTGCAGGAGGAGAGAAGTTTGCTATGCTTTATTCTCAAATACAAACCAGAGAGTCTTGGGATCAAGTACCAGATACTCAGATTTCTCTTTTTCACAGATTTTCAATTTTTTCATCACTGTGTTCCAGTTTCACTGGGAGAAGTATAGGAAACTCTTTCAACTTTGTGTATTGCTTGATGTTGAATATTTTTGAAGAAGGCTTAGGAATTTTGGATTAAAATCCTTCAGGCTGGGGAAGGTGTTGGGTCTCAGTCTTCTACTGCCAGGGCAAATGTTAAGTATATTTAGATAATTGATGTAGTTTCTTAAAATACAGTACTTTAAAAAAGTCTCAGTTTGGACTCTGGATATTGAGTGGGCAATTATATATTTCCTAAAGCCCCGTCTCTGCATTTAGGATGTGTAGAAGAGCAGGATTTTGGGAATATCTCTGTGCTTAGTGCCTTCTTAGATGTCTGGGTGTCTGAGAGAAGTGCTTTTTTGAATTGCTTAATCCCTCCATATCCCGTTTAAAGAACATCTGCTGCTAACAAACTGTTGGCTGTCCCGTACCTAAAATCTAGATGTCAAGGCACCAGCCTTATACTTGATAAAAGTTTTTATAGGGGCAAATTATACCTACAGCATTAAGAATGGGAAGAGAGATAATGTGGTACTTAGATCTTTGAAGTGCTTTCTGAGAGCTTGCCTTTTTATTCATCTGGTAAGTGCTTTATTTTTAGCAGAGGGAAAAAAATAGGAAAAAAGCTTACGTGCAAGTACCTCACACAATTTTCGTAGATGGTTCTTTCATAGTTATTAGTGGTAAATGTTGATATTGTCATTAAACCACATAGAAAATGCATACCTGTATGAAGAGGGAGTCCACACAAATTTTAAAATGTGGTTTCTGTGCCTGCAGAAAGAGATGAGACTGAAAAGCACCCAACTATGGCATGTGGGGAAGATTATTTTTTAAATTCAGTGGCTAAGAAACTTCATCTTGAAATAGAAATACCTGAATAATGCTTTAAATTTAAAATCACATGGGAGGATCTAAAAGAAGTACAGAGGTGTGGGGAATGGTAGGTTATAGTCAGTCCACAGCAGTTTCTCTCTAATGCTCTTTTGTCCTCACACTTTTCCCTCCTCCAGCCTGAGTCCTCTCCATGAACCACAGTTCTTCATGAACTTCTCCTGTACCGGTCTTTCCTGTGGTCAGCAGTCCTTCAGGATAGCCCTGCTCCTGCAGCATGGCTCCTCCACAGGTTGCTGGGGAGCCTCTACTCTGATACCTGAAGCACCTTCTTCTTTGCTGACCTTGGTATTCACAAAGCTGTTGATCTCAGGATTTTTCCTCACTTTTCACTCTCTATCTGGTATTTTCTCTCCTTTATTGAACAAACTTTGCCAGATGTACACCCTTTTTCTTCTGAGCCTGTCCTTGCCCCATAGTGGTGTCACTGGACCCATCTGGAACTGGCTGTGCTGGGCATGAGGCAGCCCCAACTTTGCCTCACACAGGTGCCTTATAGCATCTGCCAGCACCTTCACACCTGCACCCAATACAGCAGTGTAGATTTGAATTCTCACTAAAACAGTTAGAATTAGTGGATAGATGCCCTATTAAAGCACTACTGGTTGTCTTTTTAAGTTTATAGCACCCAAGGTGAGTGGCAGAGGTGCAACTTTGTGTAATTTCTAGCACAGTTACTTACTTCACAGTTTAGGTTTTTGTAGTATAATGTTCAATTGAAGTGCAAATTGTGGCTTGATCTTTAAAGATATTGCTGAGCTGGTTGGTAGAAAATCACTAAATGTGCTGTGACTTGCTCCTGAGAAGGTATCTAACACATGCATGAAATACTTTAGTTCCCTGAAGCTATTAAGAAGAAAAAGTCGATCTCCAACCACAAAGACTGAACAAGTGCCATGGTACAAGCTCAAGCAGGAGATGAATGTGAAGTACTACTACATCTTTTTTCATGTTTACCTTTTTTTCTCAGTGCCTCACTACAACATATTATTATTACTGTTATTGCAAGAGTGAATGGCTTGATGTCGCCCTGTGGTATTGGGCTGTTTTGTGAAAGAGGCAGCAGCCTGAGGATGCTTTTGCAGTAGATGACAAAAGAGGTGAGATACTTGAGATACTCTTTGCAGTTACAAGAAGCTTTGGAAGGAATCTGGAGTTGTTAATGTGGATAAATGTGTGGAAAAGGTAGAAGGGGCTGTTGTAATACCTAGTTTATCCTAGGGGTAGGTCATAGAATCTTAAAATCATCCATGTTGGAAAAGATCTCTAAGTTCATCTAGTCCATCCAACAACTCATCCTCACCATGCCCATTAAACCACATTCCTCACAGTCAGTGAAATTGTCTAAGCAGCAAAAATACTATTTCCATAGAATAAACTATTTTCTGCCTTTTGTGATTATATATAAAAAAGATAATAGCCTACTTCTGTTACAAGTTATTCAATTAGCAGAAGTGGTGGAGAACTGCTCTGAGATCTGAAATTGCCAATTCATCTAATGACCCATGTAGATGTTTCAGGTTGGTTCCATGTGACTTGTGTGGGAAAGGGATTCTTTTTCACTGTTGCATTTTTAATTAGAAAATTTCACTAATGAGTACATTAAAAGGGCATTTAAGCCAAGAATCAAGTTAAGAAATGCCAGCATCAGTATGATACCAGCATATTTGATGAGGCAGACAAGAGATTCAGCCTCCATTTTAATGGGTAGTTGACTCATTACCAAATTTTCTTTTAAGAAAAATGGGTCTTTAAAAAAAAAAAAAAAGAAAAATAGACCTGAGATTGTTTAGAATAAAGACTATCAAGATTTGAACAATAATACGACCTTTTTCTAGTTTTTTAACCACCTCAGTCCTGATGGCCTTTATTACTGTCCTACTTTTCCTTGCAGAAGCTGCAGGTCTTTGTGATTTCCCACTATTCAACTGGTCTTTGTCAGGTTCCTCACTCACCTTACCAGGGCTTAGATAATCCTGCCCCTGCTTGAACTTTAGAAATGCAGAAGACGAAACACTAATGAGAAGTGAACAGGATAAAGGAACTAAAAGACTCCCTACAAAAAGGAAGAGGGTGAAGAAAAGCAAAAAACAGGGGTTTGGTTTTTTTTTATGTAATAATAATAGTAGATTTTGAATAGTAGTGTGATATGAATTGAGCTTCTTAGTCTAAATGCAGACTGATATAAACCAAGAGAACTGTTTAGTGAGCACATGGAAAAGAATCAAATCAAATAGCTGTTTTATTTTCTTCTTTTATTAGGTTGGACTTCACCTTATAATCTCCTTTCATTTGCTACATGACAGAATATTCTAGCCACCCTACTGTCTTACTTCCTGTTTTTCTCTGCAAAATAATCTGTTTTCTCTTATGCATTACTTTCTATTGCAGAACATCAAAAACAGACGAAGTTTCATCTTTGTTTAGTAATGGCTATCCACTATAAAATTATCCTTCAAAGCATTTTTCAGACATCTTTTCAAGCATGGGCTTAAACTTGACTTTGCTTTTGTCCCTGTTGCTCTCCATGTTGCTGATCCATTGTATAACCAGAATATTTTGGTGTGGGTTGTTTACTTTTCTGATCTAGATCAGGTGGAATCCAGTACAGTCAAATCTTGTTTTCCTGTGAGTCAGGAGTTATTTTATATATCAAGTGTTTAAGGTTTTTGTTTGTTTGTTTGTATGCATGTTTTTGTTGTTGTTTTTTTTTTTTTTACCTTCATCTTTTATCAGAAAATCTGAATCCACTTGTACTAATGCTATTTTAAAATTCTTCCTTACTAAAGTTTCTCACTCTTGGCTTTTGTTTGTTATATGATTTTATTGAGCTATATATTCTTATGCCTTAGAAAATAGGTAATGACATTTGGAAAAGAATTAAAATGTGGTATGTATGATATGGTATTATCAGTGAAGCATGGAAAAACAAAAATAATTTCTAAATTATATTAATATACAATTGTTGTTTCTTCCTTTGATTGCAATCCAGAAGAGCCTGTCATTTATGAGATTCCTTTCAGGGAGCATTAGGAAGAAAACAAATACCATCCAAGCATGAGCATCCTTAGCTACGTTTCAGTCATTGCAATTAGCCATTATACTGGCCCTATCTATATTGCATATGACAGATATCTTCAATGAGTAAAAAGAATGTAATCCACTCTTTCATTATTCAGGTTAATAATATAGTGATGTCCTTCAGAGCCAACCTCATAAAACTTTAGTTTCCAATTCAAATGTTATTAGAGGGGTGAGCTAGACTTCTAAACAATGACAATCTGATGATTAGAATATAAAATGTGGTTCAAATAAAGTAGTATCTCTGGTGTAGTGAGAAGGAAGAGCAAAAAAGCCTGCAAGAAAATGAGACACTGATGCTTATCTACAGTACTTCCTCAGCTAGAATTGTTGTCAGTGGGTATGTATAAAAATGTGTTTTTTTCCACCTAAGTATGGTACCCTCTACTTCTGCGCGTAGTGTTATATTCCCATTTTATAGATATGCTTTATGTAACCTTGGAAAGTGTACCTTACCTTCTTCCAACACTCTGCAGGCCAAGAGATACGCAGAAATAATTGTAGCAAGAAGCCATGACTCTTTTTCTTTACAAATCCTCAGAAATATTATGCACATGGATATTGCTGCATTTCTGGCTTTTCCCATTTTTTCCTGCTACCTGTTTATGCTTAGATTTATCTCTGGTTTCCTCTAGCTCCTATTCTCTACTGTGCTTCTGCTCTCTAGGCTCTGACTGCTCTTGCCATGTCATTTGATGAGCTTAATGATATGGCATAGAAATCATTCAAAATGTTTGTTCTTTAGAGTACAAAGGTGAGAGTGTTAGTTAAGCTTCTGTCATGAAGGTCTCCCTTGTCTTGGTTCACATCCCACCATTCTGCAGGTGCACAGAAGGATACAACACATGAGCACTTTTCCCTTTCCTTGCCATCTCCCCCATACAATTTCAGTGCATCATAATTTTTATGTGTCACACATTTCACACTTAAAATTTGACACCTTGGAATTTCATGGCAGATTTTTTTTGCTAGGAGCTTCATCTTCTAGCCAAGCTGTTTCCCTCTTCCTACAAAGCAGGTGCAAAAAGCAGTTAGGACTTCTTTTTCCATATGTAGACATTTATGTAAGCAGCTGAACTGCAAACAGGAGCAACCACCTTGCAGCTGTCTTTGACTCCTTCAGTGCTTCTCACTTTGGAAGCAGTACACTTCCTTATTATGTAAGGGTCACCTTCAGAGGTGAGCCACTTTGATGAAAAAGAATGTAACAATCAGAGCTGCATGTAGTATTTGATTCACCATTCAAAACACTTCAAGCCCAATTTCTTACAGAATGTACTGGGCAATTTCACCACCTCATACAATATTTTTCAAAGGGGTTTTTCACTATTTATGTATTTATTTATCACTACTATTAAGATGGCAATGTCAGTCCTCCTTGCTTTTATCTATACAGTTTATTTTCTTGACTTGCAAAGCCTGTAGTTTTTGAATGGTGCCACAGCCTGGGCTGGAGTTAAAATGTTCAATCACATACACAAATCATTCTTTGCAGGGTCAGAGCTGAGGCCTGATTTCATCACAGTCTGATTGCAGGTAATTTCTTCCAGTTTTATTATTATCCATTTATGAGGTATACCTAGGAATTTATGCAGGAGTTATTTAAAATCGTTTGGTCTAGGGGAGTTGTATTTGAAGCAGTTAGAGTAGCAGCCATGCTGGGATATATGGCTTTTATGTAAGCTTGATCCTTGGTGTTACACCGTTTTACAAAGAAACCTTTACCTAAAGAAAGGTATCCTGGTACTGCTTGGCGTTTTGCCCTGTGACAGTGTCCAATGCACAGGTAAAAGCAATGATCCTTCTCTTTGGGAAATGTGGTACACCTTTCTAATTTGGATCTGAGTGAATAGCAGTGCCAGAGGATGACTGTTGCTTTCATTTGTTTTCTTGGAAGGATTTGTTGAAAAGGCAGTTTTGGCTCATAGTAACAACAGACATGTGGACCAGCTGTCATGTGCATGAGCACTCATTGATTTGGCTTTGAAAGATAAGTTTGGGAGAAGAGGGAAGTGAGGAAATGCCAGTTATGGCACTGTGCATACAAGTTGTGGAGAAGTGTGAAAGTTGTGGGAAGAACATGTTGCACTGAAATCTGTGAGTACATGGCTGGAATAGTGGCTGGGGTTAGCTGGTACTCCTCCAGTAAGGGGAATATTTTATCTTGACATTTATGTGCTGCTGTCACGCTGTTTATCTAGTGTGCAGCTGCTCATAAAGTGCCATCCAGCTGACAGTCCCATCCTGGAATCAAACATGAAACCACAGTACAATGCCACTTGTTCCTTTGGGTTCTCTGTGATGCAAAGCATTTTAGAGGAAGAGAGGGTCAGAAATGCTTTCACCAGGCAAAGTCTGGATTAAAAACCAGAAAAAGAAACAAGTGATAACTTGTAAGCAAACTTACATGGTCACTACCTGGTGACTGTTACCTGGCATCCAAAACTCCTTATCCACCACTTGCTGAGCTAGGTCACTATGCAATGTGAGTGGGAGATACACATACCCACTCTATACAACTATTCTTTGTGCTATGAGTGCTGGGAGGGAATTTAGCAAAATAGATGTTTCCAAACCCCAAATACCTCCCACAGTCTTCATTTTAGTCGAGATAATAAGGTGATTCTGCAAGTTTGGGTCATGTTTCTTGTAAAGCGTAAAAGCAGCAGGCTGTTTTATTCCCACGTCAGGGTAGGTTGCATCATTGTGAAGGTTCTGTTTTTACTTTTTATTCTGTTTGCCTAAAATATTTCCCTTTTGGCTGCAGCATTAGAAGGCAAGTATTTTACAGTTCAGAAAGCATCATTTTACTTACGTCACAGCTAAAGCATTTACATCTTTTACTACAGGACAGATGATCAAGACAATATAACAAAGGATCTTGTATGACATGTATACTGCTACATACAAGATTCTGTAGTCATTCCTGGGGTAAAGCACAGTGAAAATTAACTGATGGTTAATTAACTAAAATTTTATATTCAAAACTTAATTATCATAGAAGATTTTTTTTCCGAATCCATATTTTAATGACTCTGTTTAATGATGCACTGAGAAGAATGCACTTTCGTAGAATAACTGATTAATAAGGAAGTCATATTGCTATGGATTTATAAGACATAGCTAATTCTGGAAAAATATTTACTTCTACACGTATTGCACATAGCTACCTCAAAATTCCCTTTATTTTTTCTCAAAAAAATAGAACAATATTTTACTTGAAGAAGCCGTGTTACGTGATTGACATTTTCCAGAAATTGTAAAAAAACTTTCCTATTTTCATAGATAATATATCTTTGGATGTTTAAAAAATAAGATACAAATAAAGCTACAAATACAATCAAATACAATCTAAGGAAAATCACTGTGTCATATTATTTTGTGTCTTTTAAAATTAGATTTTTATTTGTAGTGAGTGAAGTAAAACAACAGATACTACAATTTTCAAGAATATTCATTCTTCCTATCTTCTACAGTCTGAATAATCTACAGTTTTTCTTCTATCTATGAATGGTCAAAATCTTTTCAATACTTTCCAATAAATAAGGAAGTAGAAAATGCAGAAATGTGGAGATTTACACTGTACTTGTATAGCTTTCTGTAAAACTGCAGTCCTTGGAGTGTGATTCAGCTCTGGTTACATTCTGATTATTTTTAATAGGAAACTCATTTATTAAAAAACAAAACAGAACAAAACAAAAAAAAATCACCACTGTTTCAGCCATACCAAGTTGAAAATATAATCATGTATCTCAATTTGTGAAGTGTTACTGGGGCTCTAATCAGAAAGTATTATGTAATAAGCTTAAGTATATTTCTGATGATATTTTCCTCATCAGTGCATAGAATTTATTTTCTGTATTTGATTAAGGACAATGATGTAGGAATTGGTATAATTTTTTTTTTAAAAAAGAGTGAATATTCTTATGAGGAGAAAGCTTTTACTTCTACAGCTTCAATCTTCCCTAGTTATTTAAAATATTATAAATTCTGTCCTATCACTCTATCTTAAAATAAATGTCCATAATTTGAGTTCCTCATGATTGCATTAAGAAAATAGGTTGCATGCGCAGTCATTTTGTTTAAGCAGTTGTGCATTCTAGTTCACTTCTATGTTTATACAGCTAAAGGTTGTGGGAGAGTATCCAACATGTAGCAAATAATTAAGAGCTTGGTTTTCATTGTCTATAAAAAGCAATGAAATGCCTAATTGTTCTAACCATTTAACCATCTTTTGAACAGAGAATTAAAGGTTTTAGCAAAACATCTATGGAATGTATTTCATACATGTCCACTTTCCTTTCCACTGTATACAGTGACAGGACTCCTTGGGTAGTGGAAACAGTCTATACAGTGGACAGGACAGAAATTCTCAAAGATATAAGGTATATAAGATATAAGCTGTAAATGCTGCCTGTCAGTGGAACTGTGACTCACCCAGTTGCTGTTTCCCAGACTCCTGCTCCATGTCCTGCCATACCCTGCCGTGCCTGTTGTCTCAAGCTGTTGGAACTCAATGATCTTTAAAGTCTCTTCCAAACTAAGCTGTTCTATGATTCTCTGTGGTTTCAGGTCTGTGTACTGATGTGAACATGCTCTGTCTTCAGCTGGGAGCAGAGAGCAGTGTGCTGAATTGCACAGCAGATGATAAACTCAGAGCCAGAGCATCTTCTGCATTTCAAAGAGGGAGTAATGCAACAATGGATAATTGAGGATTTTAGTTTTTATTGTCAGTGTAAACCTTAAACAAGATTGAGACCTTTGACTCTTTAAGAAAGGAAGAAAACATTGTGCCTGAAACAGTAGCCAATCAAAGCAAGTGTTCTTAGAGGTTCTATTATGTGCAAGAAGATCTAGAAAAGGCTCTCTGCCGACAAGCTTTGAGAACTTTTCTTTTTACACAGTGTAAGTTTACCTGATTTCATCCCAGTTACTGCATTTCCATCTATTCAGCTAGCTGTTCTTCAAAAGAAGACTGCTTTCATTTTCCTCTCTAAAATAAGTTTTGCTGCAACCTACTCTAGCCCATCTACTTTAACTGGGGAATTGGACCAGCAGATCTCCAGAGGTGACTTCCAATCCCTATGAGTCTGTGATTATCATGTCATCGAGAGATGCAATATAGCAATAACTGATGTTGAGACACTGAGGGCTCATCAGCAGTGTATAGCATTTATTGAACCAGAATATGCTGGCACTCAAGTATTGACAAGAGATGATATTGTTGACAGCCATCTCAAGAAGAATTGATTTAGTGCTTGGACATAACTCAGAATCACCTAACTGTACATTATTCACATTTTTTCCTATTCAACTTTCCATATAACTCAAAACGCACCACTTCTAATATACCGAAGCTTTGCTACCACAAAAAGTATTTCTGAACATCTAATATGAAAATTTATTACTGTAATTAATACCATAAAACTCTTGTCTTCACCATGGTATAAGCAGCTTCTTTGTAGTGGTGGTGTTCTCTTCTTCCCGTGTTTTCTTCCTAATGCTGAGCTATAACTTATGAGTGTTTCATTGTCTTTAATGTTGGCCACTGATGAAGATCTTACTGTTCTGTCAGAATAGGACAGTTTTGGCTGAGGCCTGTTGCATTGCCTCCTACGGTACTGACCTAAAATCAGGCCAGGACCAAATGACTGCATGCACACACCAATATGATGAACAGCAAAATGGCGTTTATTACACGTGAACTCTAGCTTATATAACCTATGTGCTTTGTCTACGCCCCTAAGGGCACGTGCCACACATCAATCATAGAGCAGGGAGAGGGCCTATCGCGTCACATCCCGTGGGGGGGCCTCGCAGTTGCTGACAACAGATACCTAATAATACAGAAGAGACAATTACTTGATGTGTCCTGCAGGCTGTACTTAGTGTTTAAGTTAGCGTAGTATTAAATCCCCATATTTATCTTGTGATAGATTATAGCCTCTAAATCATCTCCTTTTTATTAAAAAAAAAAAATATTTATTTATTTATGTATTCATTCATTCATTTTGCAAAACTGCCTTCTCACCAGTTACTCATCTTCAGTATTTTTTCACTTGCTTATTTCTACTTGATTACAGGACAGCTTCTGCAGTTTCTTCCCACCTTCCCCCATTGTCATTCCCCCCCCACCCAATCTCCAATTCCTCAAAATTATCTTGATTTATGTGGCTGTATTTTTTTCCCTACAAAACAAATGTCATGCTCTTCCTGACTTAGTGTATTTTTTAAGTTTAATAAACTTATTTTCTACTCCATCATAACTGCTGTTGAGAATACTGAACAGCAACAGATTCAGAGGAATCCCTGTGACAGTTGTTTTGGTTTGTTTTTTTTTGTACATTCAACCATGTACATTATGTTGCAAAGCACAACTGCTTCCAAATGAGTCCTTTGGTTGTTCCTCCTGCTATTAATGTGCCTGTACAAAATTATCACACTCGTGGCTGAGTACTTTTAATTTAAATCTGACTAATTTTTGTTTTTACTTTCCCAAATAGTTTAGAGATACAGCCATTTTCTTTGAAGTGTATTTAAAGCTTTGAATGGATGCTAAATCAAGGAAAACTAGGGTCTCTTTACTTGAAGAAGGCATGTTACATGATTGACATTTTCCAGAAACTGTAAAAAAAACTTTCCTATTTTCATAGATAATATATCTTTGGATGTTTAAAAAATAAGATGCAAATAAAGCTACAGAAAGGTATCAAATACAATCTATAAAAAGTTATGTCGTCAATTGCACTGCATGGTACAATTGAAAATGTAAGTAGAGTTTGGGAGTTGAGAGAGAATTTTGATGATTGGTTGTATTTAAAGCTTTTAACATCTTAAGAAGATGTATTTGGAGGATAGAGTAAATCTATGTCTATGTCTGTGTACTTTTCCTTAGCAAACCTATTTGCTATATTCATTAAGTATCTGTTTCTTATTCTTTTTAATAAGGAAAAAATATCTACGCTTTTCTTTTTTTTCCAATTGTTACTGAAAGTCTTCTTTAACTTGGAGTTGTGTTGGGGAAAAAAGTAAAGCATCACTGTAAATGAAGTCTGTGATAGTTGTCAGGAGCCTGGAATAATGGCACAACTCAGAATAGAGCTCTTGTTTGAATCTCTACCAGTTTGTGTTGTCAGAGACTTGGCTCAGAATATTGAAAAAGACCTGAAAGTGTCTGTTTTCTAATCAAGGAAAAGCAGAGTTGATTTTATACTTCTGTAAGGGTATACTGATTTCAATTTAAGGCAGAGTTTTATCATGAATATATCTAGCTGGGCCAATCTAAAATATATATATTACTTTTAATATTTACCAGCATCTGTAATGGCAGTACGATTTCATTGCACAGTAAAATAATTGAAATCTCTCAGATATGAGACTTTTCTTGGTCACTGAATGATGACTTTTGAACAGCAACTGTAATTTCAGAATTCTCAGCTTTATGAAAAATGACTGCTAAATAAATATGTACAGTAAATCAAACAGTTTTACAGTATTATGGGGAATATACACAGAAAATAAAGACAATAGGAGATACACTAAGCAAATATTTAAAAGCAAGTTATGATGGCTAATAAATAATGTATAGTCCTATTGAATGTTTCTGAAATGTGTATGTGACAAGTGTTAAGAAAACACTTTTAAAATCTTCATCTGAAGAGCAAGTCTATATTCTTTTCCATGATGCAGCAATTCATAGATTCTCCTAGCATTTTTATAAATAAGTTGTCATCTAATTTATTCTTTGCAATTTATCTCATCAGTATAACTTTCAGAGCCTGCACAAACTTTAACAAACACTAGAAGTAATTTGTTACATATGAAGTAATGCACTGTGCATTATTTTTTTTTCATGCTTATGAATTTATAGCATCTGAATGCATTTCTACTGAGTGTTTTCACACATTTCTGTAAGAGATGCATATGTTTCTGGCAATTTCCCTGAAGATCTGTGGCACCAAACTTTATTTTGGACTGTATAATTTTAATCTGGTATCTGTTCTTAAAACGTCATATTGGGCCTGCTGCAACAGTGGTAGTATTTCTGGCTGTCTTTGAAGAAGTAAAATGAAATAAAAATGTTCAGAACTTATTTAGGGGTGTATTTCTGGTTAGTTTATGCAGACATAGAAACTGGGACGGTGCCTGAGCTTCTCTGTATTAAATGAAATCAGCAGGTTCCTTCAGCTCCAGCACTGACTCCTTCACTTCAGACAGTTAAACAGCTCCTTTGTTGTTGCTGCTTTTCCTTTCCGCGACTGCAGTGAAGATTTCCACAGTGCAAAGACCATGCTACCTTCAAGCTGTCAGCTTCATGGTTGTAGGTTTTTTGTTTGTTTGTTTTTGGTTTTTAGTTTTTTTTTTTTTTTTTTTGAAGAGTAAATGACAACAGTAATATCTAGAAGCTAAGAAAGAATTCACATGCTGGTGTACAAGGCATGCAAGGTTATCAGACAATTACCAAAAGACAATTTGGAAACATCTGTCTGTTGTGTGATAAAAGCAACATTTCTTAGAGCCATCTGTCTACTTTTGGATTAGCTTTAGATTGTGGAAATAACGCGCCTTTGATTAAGGTGATGAGGTTATTTTTCTTTATTACAACCGACTAAAAGTAGAAGTAAATTTAATGTGGTATATAATGATTCTGAAAGGGAAATGTATTTGTCTTAGACTACAAATAATGCAACATATTCAAGGTGCATTTTACTGGTGGATTTTTTTTTCATTTTTATGTTTCCCTTTCCTTATTGTGTTGAAATGTTTTTACTGCCAGACTTGGGGAATAGTTAAAGCAGATGCTGTTTTGTCAAGTTCCTTGTTTAGAAAAATTCAAAATTATCTGTCAGGTATTTAGTCCCCATAGGGTGTTTTTTTTTTTTTTTTTTTTTTTTTTTTTTTTTTTTTTTCTGTAATTTTTGATGAAGTGATGGTAGCGTGTAGAGGGCCGTTAATGCAGTGTGGGTTTTTCACCTGTTATAGTTCCATTGAGTAAGTTTTTGATGAACAGCTTGTAAGAGATTATTCTTTTACATCATTGTCTCAAAGCTTGCTGGGGACACAGATGGACAAGTCCAAGCAAGTCCTGGGCAAGGGTTGTGAAATCCTTTGAGGGACACAGATGGACATGGCCAGGGGGAACAAGAGAGAGATAAGCCACAGCTTGATGGCTGTGAAGCAGTCTTTTGTGTGGACTTATCTCAAGGAAGATGGTCATCTCAGGGAGTACTCACATGACTCTTGCTCAAGTGCCCAGGAATGCCACACTGGCAGAAGAAGGATAAAATGGGGACCTATAACCATGAGATTTAGGTTTTCTGGCAACAGATTCCTCATGAAAAAGAAGAGGTTTCTGCCATGAGAAGCCTCACGACCTGCCTCTCTCCCTCCTGGACTTGCTCTGCACTCTACCACAATGCTGAAGAAGAACAAAGGTGTCTGCCATCAGATTCCTCACTAAGGAATTCCTGCATGCTGACGGACTCTCCTGGGCCTGCTACCTAAGTCCTGCTGCTTCCTCCCGGATTGGCTCTGCGACTTCCTGCTACCTGCTTGCTGCTCAGGGCTGGCCACGCTGCTGCTCTCCCCCCCTAACCCCTGCTGCTTTTGCCTCGGATCTTCGAAACATCATGCAACAGGACACTGCTGGATCCTGGTGCTGACTATCCTTGCTTTACATGATTCTTGCTTCTTTCCTGTCTTTTCTATCGCCCTCCTTCCCTTTCCTGTCTCCCTGATTAGGATTTATAATAAACTGGTTGGACCAACACTTGAACCGTTATTTCTTAATCTCACACCATCTTCCTCCTATAAATTGGAGCGAGACAAAGCTTTATCCCATTTATATCTTTCTGCATATGGCTAAATTCTTGCACATTATGCAAATGTATCATTTTATTTCCTCCGCTGTTTGTTGGATTTAAAGCTGTGTTCATCTGTCAAGATGGTGATGAGAATCCATTTTTAAACAAAATGGTCCAACAAGAATGAAAAGTGTCACCAAGCTGGCGATGTTGCCTCCTGATTCAGTGTGAACAGCAGATATGTTTTGTTTCAATTCTGAAAGGAGGGATAATGATTTCAACAAGAACCCGCCAACTAACTATGCTTAAGAGAAATCCATAATGTACAAAGATAAACTCAGCCACCATCCAGGATTCTTGTGTATCTTTGAGAGTTCTTTCAGGTCTTTTCAAAGCATAGTTTTTTAGAAGTCATTTTTTTTTTTGTGCTGTCCACTGGTCAGGAAGAAAAGAGAGGGAGCTACCAGTAGGGCCAGGATTTTTCTTAATGAGAATTTGCTATGAGTATATTGTTCTGAGTAAAAGTTGTGATATTATAAATATTTTGATGATTTTCTGATTTTTTTTTTTAAATTTCTTTTTTTTTGTTTCTTCCACAATCCAAATGGTCCAAATGCAACTTCTACTAGAGTTATACTTCTTTTTTTAAGGTTATCGATGACATACAGAAAAACTGATGAGTCTTATTTATAATGATCTAAACTATACTACTCATATCCAGTTAGTACAAAAATTTTGCTATTCAGATATCTAATAAAGTACACTTAGAGAATCTGTAAAACAAGCAAATTTGCACAGCTGATGAATGTATGCATTTTTATAAACTTTCTAGGTGATAGAGTTTTTCTTCCTTTTATTGTGAAGATGTTAGTACTGCAGGAAGTTCAAGTCAGCCTAGCAATTAAACTTTTTCTTTTTAAGAGGACTGTCTGCAAGATGGCAGAAAATAATTTGGCCTCAACTCAAGATCTGTGAAGATATAACTAGGATTTTCCTGCTGCTGTCAGTTGTTAAATGATTGATGAATAACTTGCAGTTGAAATACATTATTTGCAAATAATTTTTCCAGCAGTGTTTGCAACAGTGATTTCAAAGTTTTCGGCACAATTTTATTGCATCTGATCTGAACAGAACATGGTAAAAGTGTTTTAGGTTTATGATTCTGCTTGTATCCCTTGTGTATGTGAAGATTATACCCCAAACACTATGTTTCATAGAATAGATTCTATCATCTCTCCACTGCTTATCTAGTGCCTTTAACATGATAGATATTCTTCTATCACTTCTTGATTCATAATTGTTTCAGTTCACAGTAGCATGAAATTCTAAAACAGCCGTCTGATGCCTAAAAAGTCCCATCCTGACACAAGCAGTAAGGGGACGCTGCTGCACCTAAATGAAAGAACTCTAGACATATATGTTTTAATAGCTATAAGGTGGGAAAGAAAAAAAATAAGCTTCTGAATAGATTTTTTTCATCTGTTTATTTCTTTTATCCAAGTTCATTTCCTTACCCAAACAACATGTTTCAGTGCCAGGCTCTGGTGTCTAAGTAGGTTCTTTCCAGCATGTTTATGCTTTTCAGAGTCATGGTTCATTATCCTAACAGACACACCACATCATTTTGCATATCCTTTATATACTATTTCCAAGGAAACATCTCCCACTTCCAAGTCCATCTGCATTTTATTTTAGCCAAAAATACTGCTTTTGTACGTTAAATTGTACTGGCTGGACATGTTAACCAGGATGCAGCTCCTTTGTCTCCCTTGTATCTGCATCTGACACTCTTCTATGACTTTAATGAACAAGGACTGTTCACAGCTATCTGCTCATCTGTTGCAAACAGAAAATGAACCAGCAGCCATTTTATTTTCTGTAATTTTCTAATTAAAATAATCAGTTTTCTGAAGTATGAATGATGAGTGAGCGGGATGGCATACTCTGAAATTATTCTACTTTACTTTTCTGAATTTACCTGGTTCTGTCTTGCACACAGCTTTTTATGATATTTTTGATATTGCTACCATATTTGTCAGTATTGAGGTAATATTGAGGTACTGTGTATAGCACAGTGGATGGAATACCTGTCATATCAAGCTTTGAATGGGGAATTTATAAGATATCTTTTCTAGCCTCAAAAGCTTAATAGGTATTTAGAAACCAAAGGATGAAAGTAAAAAGCTGCTGGGTTTTTATTGTTTGCATGTTAATTAACTTGCTGAATCATAAACAGCCTATAGTTGGCTGAAAATTATAGTCCTTCCTGCTTCATAATTTGTACATAATGATAACATTTTTAACCTCTGGAACAACATATTTTTTAATGTCTAACAATTCTGTTAACGAAGAAAGAATTGTATTTTCTTAAAAGTGGAGTAAATTTTGTGTAGAATGATAATAGCTAGATTCAGGAAATGAAGCTGCTTCATTGAAGATGTTCTGAGAGTCAGTCTCATTGTGACTGGGTATTTAAGAATGTTCGTTTTGCTTCCTTAGTTGGTTTGAAGAGTTAATGTAGGGCTTTTCTTTCTCCTTTCTTAAGTGAATACATCTGCAGAAAGAACCTTTGGAGCCATCTTACTTAGCTAATTTTAGAAAGTCTTACAGTGAAGAAACCTTACATAACTGTTTATATTTTTAATAGTTATGTATCAAGAAAATAATGTGGACAGAGATTGTGCACTGTAGTCCCTAAGGCAGCTGTCAAGCACCAGATGTAAAAAGCTTTGAGTTGTCTAAACTGTGAATGGCTCTGAAGGCTGCCTACAGACTGGATTGTGTTTTGTTTTGTTTGTTCTGGTATGTTTTCACAGGAGAGCTCCAGAGTTGGTTTTGTTGACTTTAATGGTATTCCTAGAGAAAAAAAAAATATGCACATGTATATATATATATTCACATATAGGGATCAGCTACTGCAACTCATTGATCTGCATGTTACAGACATTCCCACCAGAGTCTTAAGATGGGTGGCAAAGGAATTTAACTTTGATTATTAGCATTTTATATGTATATACAATGCATATTATGTATCTTATCTGACTGAGTGATGTTTTCATTTCCATAATACTTTGGGTTGTATATCATTAACAAATTAGAAGCAAGTTATTTTTCCAGGAAAAAAGGAGGGAAAATTAGTTCTATCTAATAGAGAACATCAGAGAAAATTTTGTTATAAAAGCTATTGTATTTCCCAGGAATATATTCTTTCTGGTGAATTTATCCTGAGGCATAGATTATAGATAAAACAGAATCCCTCAGGCAGTGTATATCGGGAAGATAGCTAATATCAGCAAATAAGATGGATACAGGGAAAGGCAGACCTCTTCTTTTTAATAATAATGTAGCACTTGTAATTTAAGTTGTCTGTTTCAGATGTAATTGATAGCTGCTTTAATATTTTACCTTAACTTTTAATGCAGAGATGGTTCTGAGGTGAACATTAGTAGCAAGTTATATGTTCCTTATGCAATGGTGAATTTGATAATTTTGTGCACAGTAACCACAGCCAGAAAACACAACTAATTCACTGACTGTAGCACTGACCTCCTGGCTTGCTTACTAACCAGTTAATATTTTCTTCCTTTTGGAAAATGTGATAGCTCCAATGGAAAAAACAAAGTAACCAGCAAGTTCCTTAATAGCACTCAGTCAAGATGAAAAAGCTGGTCAAGTTGCAACTCAGAGTGTAATAAAGTTTATAAGGATCATTCGTGTCAGGTCTTCTATTGCAGACCAAAAGATTAGAAGAGACAAAGGTTCTTCCTATTGTATTTATTTCTTTATTTATTTTCATCAAAATATGACAAGTCTGGAAATCTGGGCAAAGGAAGATTTCTCGTTGGGATCGATCCTTCTTCTGTTGTCAGCACAGAATTTCCCAGCTGCTGCGCTAAGACAAACAGGTTCCTTATAGTCAGGAAAGTAGAGGAGGCACCTTCTAAAGGTTCTTCTAAAGGATGCATATTGGAGAGCAGCAGTCTTAAGAAAGAGGAAGCACTGCCTGCTTTCTGGATAGCAGAAACCTATACTCATCCACTCAATCCTTGGAACTCTGTAGTGATTCCTCTGAAGAGAATGGAATCCTCTCTATACAAACTTCAATTTTTGTTTTATTTTAAGCTTATCTGGAGGAGGGATCTAAGATGTGGTTAGGTGTGATTCTTCATACTTTGTCTAATTATTTAATTAGAAATATGAAGAAGAAAATGGGTACAGCATTGGAGTGTGTGTAATGGAGGGTCCTTGGAATGTTCCCTAGTGTCTAGATATGTTTCTACCCTGTAGAAAGACTCTTTCATCTTCAACACAGTTATCTCACAAAGCCAGGATGGTGTACATGGCAAAGGCTGTGTGTGTAGTGAGAGAGCTGGTGTGTATGGAAATGTTACTGTTTAAAACCAGATAGTCTCTGTCTCTGACAGACCTGGAATGCTGGCTGAGACACTTGAAAGGCTGTGAAGGTGATCATTTTTCGTATTCTACTGCTATGTTATTCAAACTTGTTTATTCCATTTCTTTATTCTCTTATGTTTCATTGCAAATTTTTCTTATTCTGAGGGATTTCTTTTTTAAACTTTATTTTGAATTAAAATTCAAAAGAAGTTTGGATTTTGGAGATTCAGGTAAGCTTTTGCTTCTTAATTATATGAGCAGAACCTTACTTCTATAAACAACTCAGTGGCTTTGTAAATATGTTTATGTTAGGCTTTCTCACTTTCTTTTCTTTCTCCTGCTAAATGTGTGGGCAGATTATCACAACCACAACTTCTATGCCAAAGTAGAGGGATCAGAAAAAGGGGTGTTTTAAATGTGGAAAGAGTTTCTGGCTATATCTAATCCCTTATCCAATTGCTGATATCTTCTTATTATATCTTTGTGTGCGTGTGTGTTGCTAGCAGTGGGAGTAAGATTATTTCTTGAATTTGTTTACAAATTAGAAAAGAGTTGCTTAGGTTTTATGCCTTCCTTCTGCTTAGAGTGAACCTTCTCAGTTACTTAGATTATATGATGAACCGCTTTATAGAAATGGAGCCTTTCAGAGCAAGCCCATACCATTCATTAGTTGGCATTAGTGATCCTATTGGTCAGTTTGGTCAATTAGTGTCCAATTTGGTCAATTCCAGTGAATTTCTCTTATTTCTTTCCTATTTCCTATTCTGTCATATTACTAAATTGCTACTAGGAGAAAGATAGGCCATTTCTATTTAATACAGTCAGTAGTCTACTATTTTTTTTTATTCAACTACTAAAAAGATTTTAAAATTCCTTATGTGCAAAGTATGCCATCGCCAGAACTTTGGTTTCTCTAAGGAAACATTCTCCTTGCTCAGCTAAGTTGAAGGGTTTATTGATGACATGTTTCTAATTGTTTTTTATGAATATATGCTTTAGTGTTCTTGTTTGAAATATACGTTGTACCCTTCTGGGTGAGAAGTTCCATATGGATGTTCACTGAGCCAATTAATAGTCCATGATTTAAACTACTCCAAAAATTTCTTGGAGCTCTAATTGTTGTGAATAGCTCAATAAAATTAACTGCTGTCTTGTGAATAGAATTCTGTTGCTTAATACTGGACAGGCAGATGTGAATAAGTTTCCCTGATTTTGCTTCAGGATTGGTTCCTTTGTACCAGAGTGGGAAGGGACTACAGAAATGTTGTACATATCCTAGCAAATAGGAAGTATTGTGACGGGAATTCTTTTACTGTTTGACATAAATGCACTGTCAGTTCATGCTGTGAAAGTTTATTGTGATTTGCCTAGCGCAAGTCTGACAGCCTTGGTGTTAGAGGCTACCAAATTGTGTTCATAAGTTTAGTATCACTACTGTTTCTACTTGTTTATCAGTGTGTAGACATTAATGCACTTTTCTGGATAAGAACTTTTTTCACTCTGTCTTTCCTCTTCTTTAAACTGAACAGATTATCAGTATGAAATAGCTCTTGTTATGAGGTGCAACTGGTCAATGTAGATATCTTCAGTTTTAATGAGTCTTAGTGTATTATGGCTTGCTTGGTTGTACTGTTCAGCACATAGATTGCACTAATTTTTGTAGCAAGTTAGCAGTTTGGAAATTATGCTAATACTAGTTTTTTAAAGCTATGAATATACATATAAATATAATTGTAGATACATATATATCTGTGTGTGTATGATTATAGCCAGCACACCAAGCTGAAATGGTATTCTGTGCAGACCAGGTGCCTGATGTACCTTCTCCTTCAGCTTCACAACCCAGTTCAATGTGTACTGTTAATTTCTGAAACAGATGTTTTCTCAGAGGAGCAGAATTCCCCTATTTGCATGCTGTGGACACCAGATGGCCACAGCCAAAATAGTTTTGAGTGGGTTGACACTTCACATGTGAACCAAATGAGAGCCCTGTTGAGCCTGCTTGCATGGACATTTTCTATAAAAAATATCACGCAATCATAGATGCACATCATTCAAATATAAGGCACATGTAGTGTACTCATTGGTTTTACAAAGAAACGTCACAGCTACCTGCTATGCACTACTCATGGTCTAGGAAAAGAAAATTGTATTATTTGCTGCAGACTGTGTCTCACTGTTTCAGCTGCTGACCTGATGCCTCCATCCAAAAGGTTACTGATCATTCAGCCACACAAGGGAAAAGTGGTAGTGCAGAAGCAGAGACCAGAGAAACAGTGCTTTATTTCAATTACTTTTCGAGAGATGAGGAAAGAATTCAGATTGCTTAATGTATATATATATAAATTTTTAAAAAGTGAAAATAAACAGGGCTTTGCAAATGAAAACAACATAAAGTAATGCAATAAGTAAGTTATTAATTCCATTCTCTCCTGTAATATTGTCTGCTGGCAATAAGTGGTTTAAAGTATGAACTAATATCTGAACACTAATTACGCTGAGAAAGTCTAAAATCTTTTGAATGTTCTAAGTTCCTCTGTAGTCACCTCAAAAGGAAAGATGCTATGGAAATATTATTTAGGTATGAAAGTAATGACATATCTTGGCTATATTAGTGATTGTGTGCTGTCCAATCATATAAAAAATGCCAGGGTGCCAAAGTGGCCAGTGGGCTGGGGCTGCATTATCTCTGAATTTTTTTCTGAGTCCCCATAGGGGTTATATTCTCATGGCACAAAAATTCTTCCAAAAGCTTAACCTCATATTAATGTCGTAGAATCATTAACATTGAAAAAGATTTTCTAGTCCAGCCATCAATCTATCACTACTACGCTCACTAAACCATGTCCTTCAGTACCACATCTACCCTTTTATTGAAAACCTCCAGGGACAGTGACTTTGCTGCTTTGCTTTTTCCCGATTTATCCCTACAACAATCCGCACAAACACAAAAACTGAAGTGTTACACATCTGCAATGTCTTAGGACTTACCTCTATGCTGATGGAAGTAAGAGACAATCTTCACCCTCCACCTCAAGTAAAGTTGTGTTTCCCTCGCTCTTCACTATGTGTTAGCATTGCTCTTTCTAGACATAATGAAACAGCCCTGTGGGTGAGCTGACCCCTTGGTATGGTCACCTCAAGGAGCATGATTCTCTGAAATGATGGGTGAACAACTTTTCTTTGCAAGTGAAGCTCTCATGTACGAAGTAACTTACTCAGGTTCAGATGGCAGGTAAAGGAGAGGAAGAGAAGAGAAGAGAAAAAGGATAGTTTTTTCATTGAGTGGTGATGAAATAATGGTCTTTGGAATGGAAAAGGGAATTTGAATATCTCCAAAATAGGTTAGGCATTAGTTGGTTCTGTTTGCTTGATACAGTGATGTGCTTGGACAAAATGCCATGAGTTACATAACTGTTCATATTGAGGAAGCTCTCTCTAAATACTGCCTCGAAAGTCCTTAAGAATCTGAAATGCTCATCAAAATAAAGTCTGTCTAGCACTTGTGGAAGTCACCAAAAAATATGTATTTAGTTTCTGGTGAGAAGTGACAACACCATTAATTGTTGTTGCCTTCAAGAGAATTTCTTCCTTATTTCCTTAGGGGTGAGAGAGATATCTACTGGGGCTGAGACCATACTTCAGCAGATGGTTGCTCTGCAATTTCATCCAGAAGAGCTAATTCTTATTTTTCTCCCCCTCAGTGCTGACTGCCTCAGAAAGTCCTCTAGATAGGAAGCATGATCCATAACTGAATCATGGCTCTTGCTAACAATTTGCCCACAGATCAGCTGTGGCTCAACAGAGCTTTAAAATACTCAACGCTTTGCTCAGGACTAAGGGCTCATTTTTTAAGGACATTTCATGTAATTGGGAGAACTACATTATATGAATTTGAAGCATGCTTGAGGCTGAGTTTGAAATCCTTTTCCAAAGTCAGAAGTTAGTATTGCAGTTAAATTTTCCTGCTTGTGCTAAAAATCCTTGATAAAATTTCTATGTTTTATAAATTCAATGCAAAATTTATTACACGTTCTCTTTTGGCAAAATAAGATAGAATTATAAAAGACATCTTTATAACTTGGATAAATGCACTACTATCCACAACAGTGAATTTATTGGAAAATAAGATGTTAGTGTGTTTTTTAACATTGAGCTATAATTTCCACAGTAGTGATAATGTATGTAATGGAATATATGCAATTTGTATGCTTTTCCTGCTGGAATGACAAGAAAAAATAAAAAAAAAAAACACCCACGAAATGACACTTAAAAAAAAAAAAACAAAAAAAAACGCTTCTTGCATAAATAACATATTATAAAATTACTTTGGTATATACGTAAAAATGTAGCATGCTAAAGCACTTTAATATAATTGAATTACATTTGATCAGAATAAAAAATAATTTTTTTTTAATATCTTGAAGGGAAATATACATTACATTTTCCCAAATAAAAAAGAAAAAAAAATATTAGAACCCCATTCCTTATTTCCTTAGGGAATTTTTCTACAATGAAAGGCAGAATACAAAGAGAAGTTCTTTTAGAATTGGAGAAGAAGGAACTTCATATGGTGCAGCTGAAGGGTCTAAGGATGAAGGCTAATTGGAGGAGAGAGTGATTTATGCTAAGAATTTTGTGTACAAAGCTTTCCAGGAGTTTGAGTTTCTGAATAGTAGCAGATAACCAAGCAGTGGGTGCCAGTGCTAGCAGCCGGATGGTGCAGATTTCTTGTTGTATTCAGGGCGTTGCTGGGGAAGTGTGCTTGGTCTGCTTTTTGATTTAAATGACTGCATAAACAGAGCTTTATTTAGAACTCATTGGAATCAAACAAAGTGCAGTCCATATGCTTTGTGTTATGAGTGAGACATAATGTTTAATTGCATTGCAGGTTTCTTGATGTCACTCTCAAGAGAGCACGCAAATTACTTAAAAACAAGCTTGCTTAAATGAAAGGTGCAGTGATAGCCAATCTAAGAGAAGCCCTTGGGCTGCTTACAGAAACTCAAAGAGACTTTGCAATGTTTGTAAATTTGCTAGTGTGGCTACTAAGAAAAAATGGATTTTTTGATTACAGAAGCTCCTGCTTGTCTGTAGAAGCTCCTTTGGATGTTACTAGTTATTGTAAACGCTACTGGTTTCATAGAATCATAGAATGGATTGGGTTGGAAAGGTTTTCAAAGAACATCCAATTCCAGCCTTCCTACTGGGGGCAGGGTTACTGACAGGTAGATCAAGCGCTGCCCAGGGCCCCATCCAACCTGACCTTGAACTTCTTCAGAGATGGGATATCCACAGCCTCTCTGGGCAGCCTGTGCCAGCACCTCGTCACCCTCTCAGAATAACACTGACATCTAATCTAAATCTCCCTTCCTTCAGTTTAAAATCATTCCCCTTGTCTGATCACCTGGTTTTTAACCAGCCAAGTGCCTGGCATTGCACTGCTCATGCTGTATACCAGGAAAGCGAGAGCATGCACCCATTTTGCTGTCCACCAATATGCGGCACTTTCTGCTAGGACACTGTAACTTCTAGCCTGCAGTGTCTGAGTTTGTATGCTCTGAAGACATGCCATGAAGGCAAAGCAGAAAAGTTCTTTCAGTACACGCCTGTAACAGTGTGTACTTTCTGTGAGCTCTCTTTCAATTCCTTCATACTGCGTTTCTGGTGAAATCTCGTTCCTTTCCCTCTCCTCTTCCTGCCGCGCCCCGGGGGGGCCCCACTGTTTTTTTTCTTTTAATGCAGAATATCAGCATCTCCTCTCTGAGGTGTGATAACTTTTCTGACAACATGAAGTTTTACTGAAAAATGACTAAATCACACCACACTTATGTTCAGGTCATCACAACCATTTTTCTGCAGGCTGTCACGTGGGTTAAGATGTAGCCACGTGTAATTTCTCTATAAACTAGGAAAGCTAGCTATGGACATACAGCCCAAATATTTTATACAGAGTCAGGAATTTCACAGAATCACAGTATTGCAGAGTTGGAAGGGACCTCAAGAAATCATCAAGTCCAACAGTCCTGCTAAAGCCCTACAGTAAGTCTCACAGGTAGATATGCAGACCGATCTTGACTATCTCCATGCAAAGGGACTCCACAACCTCTCTTGGAAACTGTTTCAGTGCTTCATCATCCTTACCATAAAGAATTTTTTCTGCATGTTTGTCTGGAACATCTTATGTTCAAGTGTTAGGAGTATTCTATGACATTTAAATGGCATTTTTTAAATTATGTGCCTGTCAATTACTACTGATTAGCATCCATAACAGATCATAGGCCACTAGTTATGCCCTCAGATAATATCTCCTCATGTCATGGTGACATGACTGTCATACAAAACACCTCCACTTCTTGACCTGAGTGTGTGTGTTTATGAGAGGGACAGACAGAGGAAAAATACATATTCATAATATTTTACAACATAGTCAAGAAAGTGACCACCTCTGATGAGTTTTGAATTATTGAGTTTTTTATGAACTCTGAAGAGTTCACTGCCCTTTATATGTGATAATGCCTTCCTACTCTGACCATACTGATTGTGCATTTGTTTTTCTGGGTTGCAAAAAATATCTTTTTGCAGATTCTAAGGATAAAAATTACCTGTGTTTTTCATCTATTTCACTACTCATGAGCCTTATATGTAATTTAGCAAGCCCAAGGCAATTTTTAAACGAATACAGCATGCTATGACCAATCATGCTCTTTCACCACATAAGTCCAGCTATGCATTTCTAGTTTTTTCCTACATGATCTTTTTTCTTTTTTTACTATTATTATTTTTAATTTGTTTGAATAATGTGTTTTCCATTCAGCAACGTGTTGAAAAAAATCCTCGATTTCTGTAATTTCAGAAATAACTTGTTTGTGATCCTCTTTGTTTTGAATGGAAAATTTAAGTCTGATTTGGGAGAAATTAGTAATTTTCTTTGCTTTATTAGTGTCAAATTTCACTCTTCACTGGCTAGACAACTGTGTGCCCTAACTCTCAGAGGTACATTATTTTGAAAGACTTACTTGTGAGTAGGAATATTTCTTCTAATAAATGATCTGATCAATCTGAAAGTCTGTTTCAATATAAACTTTTTCACAGCTTTCACTGCTTTTGTAATAACTGGATAGTTATTTATTTTAACTATAATGTGTGTTTGTGTTACCACAGCATTAAACATTGCACCAAAACCTCTCAAATTTAGAAATATAACAGAGACACCCTTATAAACACTGTGATGTTTACTTCAACTAGTATATATCATAGTTCTGTGCCATTCAGTATTGAAGGCTGGCATGATGTAGGAGACACAGAGGAATGATTGAGGTCACATAGAATGCATGTGACAGTATTGCCACTCAAGCTAAGTCATTGCATCTCCTATAGCTGCAGTTGGCTCTTAGGGAGTCCTTGGTCTCTCTTCCTGTCTCTGGCATTGGGAGGGCCATGGCTGGGCCAGCTGAGCAGTTACATTTTTAATTTTCAACATTTTCAATAACAAATATTCACATCAGCTTCATGCAGTGGCAGCTGCATGCTGATATTTCCTAGGTGTAGATGAACTTCTGAAATTCATCATTCTGAACAGTGAAATATACGTTATGAAACCTTGCATAATGTAATTATGCAAATTAATTTTATCTGACCAGTGTCCTGCAATATCTATCTTTATTGACTGCTTCCATTTGACTCCTTTAGATGTGAAGACTGTTGTACTCATATGCAGAAGGGAGAGCAGGCAACACGAAAAGCCAAAGCATAACAGTCTTGTGAACCTACAGGGATTCACTGTGGGCAATCCAAGTGGAAGTTCTGGAGTAATCTCTTGAATACCTCTGGAGGAAAAGTTGCTTTAATAACTTCAAATGCACTGTGAATAAGTTAGTAAATTATATGTGGTATTCTCTTCTGATTCACTTCTCCATTCCTCTTTCACTTCCCCTCTTTGCAAAGTAACAGCAAGAAGTATGCTCAAGAGAACTGGTAAACATGCAGCTGGCAGGTTTTGTGGCATTGCTGTGCTACCTATTCTTCTCTGGACAGATGTTTGAAACTATCTTCGCATTTGTAATGTGCTGAAAAAGAGAGATCTGCTGCAGTCAAAGTGGGGTAAAAAGGAGAACATTTTCTTGTATTATACTTACCACTCTAAACTTTCCCATATGTTCAGAAGAGTTACATAGATAGTATTTAGATGATCCTTCGAAGGGTAGGTGGTCTGCAGGTCACTGGAACAGCAAAAACTTAAGCACATGTGATGAGAAGTAGGTGTCTAAGAATAAAGTAAGCTGTATAATTCAAAAGACTTCCTGCCTGTACCAGGTAACAAAAAATATTAAGGAAAAATAAAGCAATTAGGATGAAGCAGTTGAAGGATTTGACTGAGAATTATAATAGCACTTCCATTTACTCCTCAATAGGAGCTTCATTCTATCTTTAAAAGTGATATTTTTAGTTTGGTTTCTAAGGAGATGAGTGGTGTACGAATGTGCTGTCTTTGCCTACTCCTATATTCCCAATGCATGCTGAACCTCTTGACAGATTTCCATAATCAACAAGGTAGAAGGTTAAAAGGTATGAAATGTCACAGTAGTTAGAGACTGGGTGGAGGCCAGTTTAGTATTTGTATAGTTCAGCACTCACAGGGAATTTCCCAAGTATAAAATATAGAGCATTGGGAGTATAGCAAGTCCCATGGTACAGGAATTCAAAGGGATGGGAGAGTGCTGCTTTGGAGAGATCCTAGAAAGCAACAAAGGGAAAGGCTAAGGGGAGAACAAGAGACATGCATGAAAACTGTAGTAAAGAAAACATACTTGTTCATGTTTGAACATTCAGTTGTAAGTAAGCAGTTGCATGCTTTCTATGGTCTAGTAAAGCCATACAAAAGCATTAGAAACTAAATGGTATCACTGCCAAGCACATATACACCCCATTGTTTTATGCTGTGAATTTGCTGGAAATGTCACCTGAGCACCGTTGTTTTTTTTTTTTTGAATTCTTTTGAGTTGACTTACTGATCTTGAGCAACCTCATTAACCCTCCTCTAAAACATTTGGGCCATATGAAGTCAGCCCTAGGATGAGTGGTTCACAGCTGCATCTTGTAAAATTCGTCATTCCTGCAGCAGGCACAGGGCTTACAAGAGAATCCAGGTAATTTACTCATACAGAATGCAACGATCATGCTAAGGTTCTGATAGCAATGTTTCAAGAAAAGTGAAATAGAACAAGATTAAAGAAATAGAATGCTTTCATTCTGGGTTATTATCTGTGATCAATCTCAGGAATGTAAGGAATACTATCTTCTTCATTCCTTTTCTATCCAACATACTTCTGGAAGAATTTTTTCTTCTGAAGAAAACAATACCTTTCAAAACATGTACATTTTTTTGCTCTTGAATTAGCTAACTCTCGAATTAGCTAGCTTTTGAATTATTAATTGTGCTGTATGTGTCCACTGTTTTTATCTGAACTGTGCTTAAAAGACAATTAACATTTGGATTTTTATTAATGCTTATTTTATTATTCAGAGCATGAATTTGGAGAAATGAAAGGCAGTAATGCATAATATGTTCATATCTATAGTAAATATATATCTTATAAGAGACTGCTGGAAAGGAAAGCAACATAAAAAAGAGAAAAATTGCTACACAATACAATGATTTATCACCTGTTGACAGTTGTGCTTGATGGAAAAAAAAAAGTTCATTATGAATGATAAGTTGAGAGCTCAGAGCAAGACAGATAGAAGCCTTGAAGTTTTGTCCTTGAAGGCTGATGATATACAGCATAGTTTTTTTCTTACTGTAAAGGAGGTTAGGGTAGTTTAATATCCCAGTTAGTCTATTTTAAGATAACTCCAATCAAAATAGTTACAGAATGAAGGATGTTCAAAATTAAATAATGTTGAAAATACTGTGAAGGTAAAATTCTCTGTAACTAAACAAATAAAAAAATGAAAAGACTTTTGGCAGTGAGAGAGAATGAAAATCAGAGTGTACATAGTTATCTTAATTGTCATAAGGATGATTTGAGATCAAGAAGTTTCCATCTATTCTAACTGAAATATCCATCATCTCAAAGAATGATGAGAAAATTGCGGAGAAGACCAAGGTTCATGAAGCCATTCAAAAAGCAACTAAGTACGCAGCAGATAATTTTACATCTTCCACCCAAGAATTAGTCCTTTCTGTTATAACTGTTATAACTGTTTACTATTCCATCATCTCCTTTGGTTCCCTCACATTTTTTTTTTTCAGTAGAATTCTTACGTGTGTGACATAAAACAATCAACAGCAGGACAATTGCAGCATTGTATACTTTTTTTTTCTCACATCCCCCACAGTGATGAAATATGAGGTGTAGAATCTCCCTATTTTCTACTCACATTCAGTGGTGATATGGTGTTGTGTGCATGCAACAAGACAATTTTCTACAGCATTGTGTAAGAACATACTTGGCTCAAAGATTGCCAAGTAGGCTACTATTTGATTCTTACCAGGCTTTCCTTCAGGAAACAAACAAGCAAACAAACAAACAAACAAAAAAAAAAAAAAAAGAAAGATAATAGAAGAAAGTGGCAAACTGGTGATAATTTTATTTAAAAGACTTGAAATCCAAATGAAACAGAGTAACCCAGTGAAGGAATTCCTGCAGTTTTACTTCAACTGCTTGTTTAGTTGCCCAATCATGAGTGTATATCAGTTTAACCTACCTTCTACTGCCCTTGTCTAGCCAGTATTTGCTGTCTTCCTGGATTGTTAGGCCTTGGTAGTTGTGCTTCTCTGCTCTGTGGTTAATAAGTACTTTTTTTTTTACCGTAGAACTGATGCAGTGTATGCAATATATGTATGACAATATATGTACAGACTCTGGTCTACACATTTCTTCAACCTTCAGTTTTGGACTAAAAACTGAAATGTGAGAAATGTGCAAAGGTTTCCTGAAGTCTGATATTTTGACTCTGTAGGACATATGATATTTCAGGTGAAACATGGCATATTTAAAAGCTACTCATCCTGATTTACTCCCTGTTGTTCAGTTGTGCTTCCCATTGGTGGTGTTCATATACTGAAAAGCATTGCCCAATAGAAATATAATGCTATCTTTAAAATCAGTATTAGATTCATTTGTGCATGCTAAACTGTGAAATTTAGTGAAGTTGTGTGGTAATGTATGCTTCCTACTCTTTCTGACTGCTGACAGGTTTCTCACATGTATTCTGTCTGAATGCTGTAACTACACGAAGATGGAGCAGATGGAGTTGCTCTGCTTTTAATCGAATATTCTGAAGTCCTGAGTTTTGATTTCTAAGCATCGCTTAATATACAGAAAAATAGTTGTTTAAAGCATCTGGTCTTTTGACTTCTGATATCTCTACATGTCAGAGTCATTATAAGGTCAGTAATGAATGACAGCAGTATCCTCTTTAAGTGAGAAAGCCTTTATTGATGTCCTTCTTTAGTTCTTTTTTTCACTATGCTTGTGTATAATCAATGAATATTAAGATGCTACAATTACAAAATAAACAAGAGAGTTAGGCAAAGCAGATTATCATAACAAAGAGAGAATAGATAGAAAGCTTACCCATATCCTGGGCTCACCCACAAAACTCCAGCAGAGTGGATCTCCAGAAGAGATCCTTCCCCTCTGGTAGCCAGCTCTTAAATAGGTTTAGGAGAGGTGGAGACTTTGATATACATTGTATACTGTATTACGAGTCCTAAACAAATCATATATATAAATAAGAATATATAATGTAAATTATGTTGACAAAAAAAATTTGGATGACAAAATTGATAGTGATATATTTTCAAAATCATTGCATCTTAGTGGGGGGCAGAGGGTGGAATTTCAATTAATTTCGAGAACATAGACTATAGCATCTTTAAAATGACTGAGAGTGGAAAATGCCCCCAGATGACCAACATGACAGGGCAACAAAACAGGAAAGTCATGAGTACCATCAAAATCAGTTATAAGTAATGAGACAACAGATTGGAATCACTTACCACTGCATCTTGTGAACCCTCCCCTGCCTGATCTGCTGCCTAGGTATTTTCTAAGATGAATAGGATTTGTCTCCTAGAAGTAGCCAGTAGATTCTACTTCTGATATCACAGATCCTTTGGGATTTGTAGGACAGCAAAGATGAGTTAAGTCATTGATCACACTTCCAGAGCTGTCCACCTTCTCCTCAATTTATAATAAAAAGGGATTTCCAGTGCCAAATATATACACTGCAGTTTCCTGTTTCAGACAGGTGAGTTAGAACTGGAGGAGTTGTTGAAAATGGATTCATTTTCTCCCTCACTTCCCATATTAATCAGTCTCACAGAGGAGCAAGTCCAAATCCCATTCCCAAAAGCTATCTTCTGCCTGTCAACTACAGTATTGTCACTGGACTTCCAAGATACTTGCACTGATTTACTGCAACTAAATGTCAGAAAGTATGGCTGGTGAGAGATGATGTCTCCCAGGATTCATGTAAGAACTGGGAGATGTCATGTAAGCATCGGGAGATGTCCTCTCTGAGCCTCTGCAGCATTGATGGGCAGATTAATAATAAAAACCAGCAATGTTGACTAACAGTAACTAGTATCTCTGCTGGAGCTAAGAATTAGTAATGTATTAAATCTGTACAAAGAGAAGAGAAAATCCCTAGGCCAATCACACTGATAGCCCTAACAGTATTCCCTATTGCATCTGGCTTCCAGCAGTGTCATGGAAACCGGCCGCTAGCAGAATGACAGTAAACAAATATAGGATGATATTGTGCCAAAACTGGAAGAATTAAAGTCCCATTTTATATCACAAAGCTGAAATTAGGCATCTTAAAATTTTAATAGGCAGGCATTCAACTACAGCATCAGCATTATCCATCTGCCTGAGTTACTGATACAGATCTTGTTTAGAAGATCTCCCTGTAAGAATGCCTCTGATCTTGTTCACAATCCACTGCTGAGGTAAAGAACTGCTCACCATTTCATTCAAGCATTTTAACATGGATTTTAACCTTCCTGCCATTTGGACACCTAGTTTTTAAAAAATTGCTGCTCTTTTATTCTTTATTTCTTAAATTATTACACTTTAGGAACCTTTCTGCCATTTTACATTTTTAAAAAATCTTGATACTTTGAGGACAGGAATGCCCATTTAGTTGTAATTATTTTCTAATTGAAAGCCTTTGAATAATGAAACTATGAACTCAAAGACATTTCCTTGAAAATCTCTTATCTCTTCTGATGTAAAAAGACTGAATGTCCTCATAATTACTTTTGTGGATGTCTTTTTAATAGCCTAAGGGACTCACACAAACAATTATTATGAAAGAAGTTAATACAATGAAGAATATTATGCTAATAATGAAGCTTACAAATACACAGAACTCATTAATTGATAATTATGTTGAGAGATAAGCACAACTCAATTGATTTTGCTTTAAGCAATGAGTTCATGCAGGTGTTTACTTAGGAAAAGATTGTAAGAAATTCTACTGCTTATATGTTAATTTCCTTCTTGTCCTACATTTTTGTATGATGTTTTGATCTAGTAGGGCTTTTTGCTCCCTTCTTTTTCCTGAGTATACCTTTTTTCTTTTCATTTGACTACAAAATAAATAAATAAATAAATAGACATATACAGCACAACAGTGCACACAGCATGAGGAGAAGTCTAGAAAAAGCTGGATTTGCAGAAGTTTCTCAATGGATCAGTGTGCCCCTGGGACATGTTGAAATGTGCCCTGTCTTGCTGAAGCCCAAGAATGCTATTTCATGTCAGCCCCAGCATGTACCAAGGAATCACTTTGGCAATCCAGAAATAAGGCCTCACATATCTTTCCTACTGAGATGTCTAACCATGGACATGAAAGAACACAGCTGCTATCAGACCAGTTACTTCTGTGCCCTCAGATCTTTTTGTACCTGCCCTGAGCGTCTTAGACACTGCTTTGAACAAGCTGCTCACAGAACCCTTCATAGTAGCTAATATCTGGCCCCTTGTGAAAAGACTTTTTTTCTTCCTAGAAAGCCACATGTATATGTTTGTATAGCTGTGTTTTCACACTGCACACTTTTCTATTTTTCTACCTGTTTTAGTAAAAAAATCACAATTTTTAACTACACATTTAGAGTTAATTTGACACGAGCATGAGATACAGAAGTCAAGTACTCTGCCACATCGAACACTGGAGTGGTAAAGGTAGAGAAAACATGTGGATGGATTTATTTTATTCAGCTGCAGAGTAAAATCTCTTTTCCAAAATTTTGAACATTTTTATGGGACAAGAAAGCTATATTTATGCTATGACCTGTTGCATAGTCATTTGATTTAAAGAGACTGGTTTACTGCTGATATTTGTGATATGCAGATTCCAATGGGGGAATTGTAGCTTTTAAACACTCAGAAGTAACAGCCTGAAGCATCTGTGTAGTATACTGTAGACATGTAAATCAGTGTCATTAATTATCATGGAAAACTTGCTTTTAAAATAAACAAACTACCAGTTTTCTGACAGTAAAAGTGTAAATACAAAGAAAATATTATTTCTGAGAAGACTTCTTGTGATATGCAAAATAACAACAATAATAAAATCATTAGGCAGGCTACCAGCTGTGAGCTGTTTCAAATATCAATTCAACATGCCAATTACGTTAATATTTACACTGACTAACAATTTTGCCAGAAAAAGTACTTAAAGCAGTCTTTTTTTGTGGAAGATGAATAATAACAACAATAATAAAAGATAATATATGTTTTGAAATAGAAAATTATGTAATGAGAATAGCAGTTTGGTTTTATACAGTTACATTTAAGGAACTGTGTAAGAAGCCTAAAAATATCCTTGTGGATGAGTAATTTATTGCAATAAGCTTTTAATAAGCTTTATTCAGGGTATGAATTAGCTAGTTTGGAAGAAGGTAAAAAAAAGCATGAGTTCCCAATTGCCTCCTGTTTTGTGTATCTTTGTTGCTCAAAAATAACCCAAATAAGCCTATGATAAGTAGGTTTTTGCATGCTGCTGGGACTAGTAGCATTCAGAAATGGCTGCAACTGTATAGTCCAAATCTTACTAAACTTACAAAATTTATGTAATATACTACTTCAGTTGGGAGTAAGTAACTTAGTATAATTTTGTACTTTTCATTTCCAATTTTGATATTTGCACTTCTGTGCTTGCCTGCAAATAATTTTTCAAGCCGTACAGAAATGAAGGCTTAAAATGAGAGTGTCTGGAGGGACTCACACATGGAATAGTCCCAGAATTCACTCATGAGTCCAGTGGTTATTTGAACCCTGTCAGGGCTGCACTTAGGAATCAAGGTTTTATCAGCATTTCAAGTTGTGTAAATTCTAGATGCCACAAAGACTACTATTGCTTTAGGATTTATTCCCCTAGAAATGTGCATCTTCTCTTTGAAGCTTCCTTTTAAGTATGAGGATATTCTCCTCAATTTTCTAAAAAGCTGTACTAATTAAACATCTTTGTGTTGCAATGGCCAAGCACAATAAGCATGCTTAAGTGCTGTCACTGTAATGATCTTCTGCTATCTTTTTTTTTTTTCTTTCTCATGTATTGAACAGATGGCCTTGAGCTTTATGTAGGTGATTAATTAAAATACACATAACAGGAGTATTTTGTTCACACATAAATTCCTCTTAACAAGATTTTAATTCTTTATGCAACCAATCTGCTCTGGAGGAGAGGAATATTTCCATTTTTCTTTTAAATACATGCAATATATATCTCAAAAGAAATGCACTGTTATCTTGTGCCTATTGTTAGAAAAGGCATAGAATTTGATTCTGTTGGCTAGTAAAACTTAATGAGGATATTAGTAAACTGATAAGATCAGATTATACTGCTAAAAATATAACAGACCTCAGTAGATGCACTGTAACAAGTAGCAATGTATAGGAGAGACAGCGGACACTGCTTTGTCTGATGGGGTCTGTTTAAGGCATGGAAATTCAAGGTCAACAGCTGCCTTCACAACCAGCTGCAACATGTCTTAGATAGAACACTTGCACCAAGAGAACAGGTGCCCATGAAGGGAGATGAAATCATGAGAACAGTCCTTTCCCAGAAATAGCAACAAGTGCTCTACTGATACGTATATAACTGCATGACCCTCCCTTGTTTTTCTTTCAGGCCAAGGGGTATTTCTGCGGGCTTTCTCATTCTGCATTGGCCAGTGCTCTTACAGGTTTTAATTCTGATAGGGAAATTTGCAATCCTTTAATGTGGATTTTTTGTTTCTGTCCACCATTATGGTTTTATTAGCAAGAACTGGATGTGATAGAGAATGACTGAAGTTAATAAAATAGACCTTTGTTACCTGTATCTTTTTTAACTGTATAGGAAAGTGAGCTAAGGCAAAGGAAGGTTAATACAAAATGGTAAATTATTTTTCTCACTAATATGTGGTCAATGATAACCACCTATCTTGAAATTCACTTCTGTATTCACTGGCTTTACTGTAAGTTTCTTAATAGATAGTCTGTGATATCTAGCTGTGAACATACACATACCTGAAAAGAAAGAAATTCTATGAGATTAATCCATTGTAATCATCTAGCTGACATCTTTTCAGCTTTCTCTTAAAAGTTTTAAATTCCTGTGGTGGTATTCATGCATACTGTTTCCTTTACTACTGATAAAATTGAGAAAAAAATTCTATCACTTTTCAGAGGGCAAAAATATTTGGAGTTCACTATTCTTCAAAGTCTGTTTGCATGAGTCTCTTTCTTTGTATTCCAGATATATTTGAGGATGTTATTGTAATTAAGGAAGCTTTGTTCATTGTAGGATGGCAGCAGATTGAGGAGTGTGGCAGAAGGCATGAGCTGATGCTGAATATTGAAGTTGTATATTGATTGTACACGTATAGACCTTCATATAAACTTAACATCTGTGTTGTTTCAATAACACATTCTCAAACTAAACGAGCAGCCTCATTTTTCATCGTGTCCCTCATAGATTTGTTGAAGAAACTTTCTTGTTTTTCTTCTTTTCTCTGTCCGTACCTTGCTGCTGTTGCCCACTCCACTGAGGATGTATAATCCTGTCAGCGTGTGACCTGTCATGCTGGGCAATGTCTGGTTATACAACTGTCTCCTGCTAAAGTGATCTCCTGACCTCTTGTTTCTTTTGCCTGAAACATGAAATAGGGATGAGAGCTGAGCTCACTGATTAGTTCCTAATCATGTGGGAAGCCCTGCTGAACTGAATTGCTACTGCTCACTGTGACTCAGTGTATCATCACTTGTGTTTCCTAAATTAAAAGGCTTGGCTTGATGTATCTCAGTACATAACTTAGCACTATAAAAAAGCTGTAAGCATGATTTTCTGTTCAAAGGGGAAAAATAATATCTGCAGTTGCTTTTTTTCTTCTGCTTATTAACCTGTACTTTTGATGTTTTTTACTGTTGTTTCTTGTAATAGTAAATTAGGTCAATTTCCCACTGGAACTGTAAGCGCTTTAGGTCTACTGTATCTTGTCATAAGAAGTGGTATACTTGAGATGAATCATGCACAGTGTAAGATGTCTGTGAAGCAGCAGTTAAGTAGTTAATGCTTCTTGGCTTCAATTACAGTGCAGCTGGTCCAAATCAACTCAGAACATTTGTAGTACAGAAATTGCTATGGTTCAAATCAGCAGGGCTTCTGAGAAAAGGATCAGAATGGCTTTTTTGCAAGATGGGTAGGTTAAGATGACCCACTTAAACTGGATGCCTGATTTAAGTGGAACACTCTTGTTTAATACAAGCCTCCTTTCGTCTTAATGCTATTGGCAGAGCAACCAATTTGTCACAGTTTCCTTCAAGCAACAGTTCCCAAGCCAAACTTGAAAGCTGCAAATTCTGCTTCACCACAGCACAATTGTATACCTTTGTCTTACTCAGGTTTCCATGCAAGGTGACTAATTTATCTTGTTTCTTCCTGATAGAATAGAAGTAGATGTGAAACACTGATATTTGCACAGCTGGGAAACAGATTTGTCTCATGCTTTTCAATACAATGGCACATGTGGTATAAATAAATAAAATGTAACATGGTTTGAGAATTCCAGCTGGTAGGAACAAGATTCCTTCATCCAGCCTAAATGACCAAAGAGACTTAGTACTTTTAATTCTGTTAATATGTTATATTTCAGTAGTTGCGCATACAAAATCCACTGAACCCTGAACATCATTCTTCTTTGTTTTCAAGAATTTGCGCTAAATAATCAGCATGCTTACAACTCTCAGCTGAGATAATCAGTGTAGTACTTCCAGCTGTTTATTCCCTTAATAATAAGTATTCTCAGACAGCCTGATGAAACAGAATATGTACCAGTTGATGGAGCTGGATAACATGTATCCCAGAGTCTTGATGAAACTGGCCGATGTCGTTGCTAAGACACTCCATCATATTCAAAAGATCATAACTGAAGTACATAAGTATATATAGAGAAAACTAAGCAGTATATTTCCTTTGAAGAAGAATGTACTATTCTGTGCTTGGGGGCATCTGGGTGAGAAGTGAGAAATTACGTAGAATTATTTCTGGATCTCAGTAAGAAAAAAACAACAAAAATGGCTTTGAAAATCTGTTGTTGTTGTTATTATTATGTCTTATTGAGAGTAAATCTTACTTCTCTTCAGATTTTGGGCACATTTTGGACACAAAATGCATTTGCTCACAATGACCCTGGATGGATCTCTCCCATGTGAGCATGCTGTGCAAGTCCCATCTGTGAAGAGAAGATCCCCCTTTATGGTCAATCAATCTACTGATAAATTTTCTTACAAGAAACTAACTTTATTATTAAAAAACATTCATATGAGAACTTGCTCACATGCTGCAATGTCTGTTAAAAGCAAGGCCTTGTAGGTGGTGGGAGCTGACTGTACCCTCACTCGCAAGAAACTGAGATATTCCTTCTGTCCAGGAATTTGTATAGCATAGTATACAGACATTCTCAAGTTAAATGTACTGTGGAGCACAAATACTCTAACTTGCTTTCCCAGTCAGGATCAATGTATTTGACCTCATAGTCCACAGAGAGCGTAGTATTCCCAAATATATTTTAAGTTACAGGTTATACTAATAACATGCATCTTTCTTAATGGCTAAGATGAACTGTGGAAGACATGGTCAGTTCAAGATCTCTGACTCCTCAAATACAATACCTTCTGCAAAGTTCTCAATAAGC
Organism: Lagopus leucura; assembly: GCF_019238085.1. NCBI lineage: Eukaryota > Metazoa > Chordata > Aves > Galliformes > Phasianidae > Lagopus > Lagopus leucura. The sequence continues at coordinate 88,802,904 of NW_024962262.1, forward strand.
TTACTCTGCCATGCCACAGATGAGATTATCAGTGTCAAACTTTGGTTGTAGGAGGTGAGACAGCCATATACCTATGCACAGGGCAATGGATCTGTTCACAGTTCTGAATGTGAAACTGCACTTCCCTTGACAGACAAAAGTATGTAACAGAAGACAAAGTTTCCATCAAGCCTTTTCTGACAGAGAGAGAGAGATCAAGAGTGTATATAATGCATAGAATATACAACTTTGTATGTAATGTTCTGTCTTTCCTGATGAAGCTTTCTCAGAAATCAGACTTTTTTTTCTTGGTAAAATTAGATTGGGAATAAGGCAACATGTTTAATATTGTCAGTATTTTCCTCCTCTCCAATTCTTTGAAAGAAACAGAAACCAAAATAACTTCTGATCCTCTTACAAAGTTTCAGAATTTCTGAAGGATAACTTACAATTCAGAAAATGCAGCAGAGCTACACAGCACTTTTGAACATTCATACATTGAGAATTGATGCATGTGTCTCAATAGGCTGAATTTTGAATACTTATTACCCCTCAGCAAATAAAACTGCATCCTATAAACCGCTAGTTTCTTAGGGTTGAAATGGGTTGCATGGCTGGTGTAGTTCTTCCAACTAGACATTGTGTCAAGGAACAGTGAAATATGTTCTTTTACAAATATGATTCATATTCTTTTGCTAGAATCACCAAAATTCCTAGATGCTTTGAATTTTGTTGTCAGTACAGCTGTTAAGATTCCTCAGACAAACTCAGTCCAGAGTAGAGCTCTACCCAGCTCCATTGCGGAATTTTGCCAGTGATTTCTGCTATTCTTTGCATTGATCTAGTTATAAAGCTTTGATTATCTTATTGATTTAGTAGAGTTGTGTCTGTTTCTGCCAGAGCTGATTTTGGCTCAGTGGTCTCAAATAGAGACAAATGAAGAGAAATCTCTCAGGCTTGGCCAGAATGTGGTTCCCCTTTGACAATGCCACAAGGATCTGATTTTGATTATACAATGCATCTATACATAAACTACATACAAAATGAAGTGAGTCAAGCTAAGGTTTTGTAAACATTTGTTCAGAACATAGATGAGATATCAACTAGATTCTTAAAAAATGTCAGAATATTAATGAAATGCATGAAATACTTTAGGTCAGTCATTTCTGTTTCTTCATGGAAAAGGTAGATTTTTCTTGTTCTGCTTTTCCCAAAGTACTACAAATACTAAATAATAAATAGTACATCAGGTTTTGTTCTAATATTGTTGAATTACTAACTTTATTGAAAACTGAACAACTCATCACTGGGACTAAAATCCTTTAATACCAGTGGGCACCTACAGATGATATTTAAACATGAAATAATGATTGACGCTAGTTAGTGACAGCATTTATTATCATTCTACAGAAAATTCCAGTCAAACTAACTTAGGTCGTGTAGTAAGGGAAAATAGGAGATGAAGGAAGCACAGATAGTCTGTCATATAAGCCAAGTTGGCTGGCATTAGTGTGTTCAGAAAAGCTGACATTTTGTCAACCTGTTACTGCGAAAGATGTTTCCAATATTTGACCATCTTGCTTACATCTTGCATTTTGCAGCCATAAACAGCAGTCAGACGGGTTAGGCTTCTGGCCAGTCCACGTGAAAGAGCAGTGCCCTATAAAGGACTGATTCTAGATAGTGCTGATATGTAAGAAGGTCCAGTACTTAGTTTACTAAAGTGAGCAGTCATAGAAGAGGAGTAATAAATTAATATAAGCTTCTGATGTTCCTGCCCATGGCCTCCTACAAACTCTTAAACATTTCTTCTCTTATACTGAAGAGCTTTCTATGAATTTTTAAATTATGTTTAAAATTTAAAGATACTTCTATGAATTACTGTTACTCTGAACACAGATTTTCTCTCTCCATTTCCTCCTGTAAAGTAATATTGGAAAGAACAATGTGCAGGAAACCTTCCCAAAATTATATCTAAAAGAAAAGCTGCAATTAAGAAACTTAAAAGTAGTAATTATCTCTGTTCAAAATAGGAGAGAAGAAAGCTCTTCAAACTTGGAATCTCACATTGTCAGGGAGAAGGAAGATACATTAGTGGCTCAGGAAGGAATGCTTTTTGAATTTTGTTTATAAAGGTTAAAACATTTTTTTCTGTTTAGCGTTAACAAATATAGGAGAATTATGCAATTTTACTTTCCAATATGTTGGGTTTGTTTGTTTGTTTGTTTGTTTGTTTGTTTGTTTTAATTGAAGTGGTTATGTAGCATTTGGTTGCAAAACTTCTTCTTCTGAGATTAAAATGATTATGATTTCTTTTTTTTCCCCATACATGAATAAAAATAAAAGTAGACCTGAAATACACATTTGTCTTGAATCCGGTATACTTTCACTAGCAGGGTTAATGATTCAGGATGACTGATGAACTGACCCTAAACACCAGTAGTAATTGTTTGGTACCAAATTTTCATTTCATGGGATTCTGTTAAACTTCTGCATAACTAGTCAGCCCATTTTATGCCATTCCTTCCCCACCAGCCCTTATATTGACATGATGAGAACTGCTTATTTCTACCTGTAACAACAGTTTACATCTTGCACTGCCGGACATTAATGGTTTGACACATTTCCCTGGGAGAATTTTGCTTTTCATCATCACTATATAGTGAATGTCACCTTTCAGAGAGGCCTTCTATTCTCGTCTCTCCTGTTTTCTTAGGATTTTAGGTGGGTTCTTCTTCTTTTATTTTGCCCTTTTTTTTTTTTTTTCCCCTAGGCCAGTTATAATTTGGTTTGTTTTATGCATTGTGAAAGTGGAAATGTGTTTTTGAAGATTTCAGTAAAGATACATAAAAAGCATTTGTACTACAAATTTCTCTGAGTTTGGAGGAAGTTAAGAATCCCTTGTAACTTTAAAAGAGCAGGAAGTATTTGGAGTTGAGAATTTCTGCTTTGTATTGTTGTTGGCAGGCCTTTTACATGTTTTTAAACTCTTTGGTTAGGCTATGATCCAAGATCCAGTGTTTTTTCATCACCGAAAGTCTTTCCATTACCTTCTACCAGTATTTGATAAGGCATTTTCAGACTTGAGACTAACTGTGCCTCCTTCTGACTTATATTACCAGTGTGATAATCTATAGCTGTAGAAGTTCAGTTTTAGTGTTGCAACATGAATGAGCTTGCATGAAATCTCTGAAGTTCCTGGAAGAAAATTCTATGCTACCTCTGTGCATCTACTTATCTTCTAATGAAAAGGTAAAATTTCACTCTAAATATTGGACATTTTTTAATTAAAATGAATTTTATGAAATATTTATGGCTACCAGAAGAAATCACTGAGCTCCACTGTAGTATTTTGTAATGGAAAGAACTCTATCAAGACCATAATTACCTGTTTCCTTGAATTAAACAACGCTACTGTACAAAAACATAACCTCTAAAAAAACCCAACAAACACACTGTAGAGAACCAGTACAGGCTGTGCTAGTGTTCTATAGTTTTGCTCAAAACAGTTTTTCAATCTCAGTAAAATATTTCAAGGGAAAAATTGTCATTGTGATGAAGTTGGAAATTTGTACAGTTTTTCTTGAATATATCATGCTGTGAATACTCTCCACACTGTGGTACTGACTGGCAAAGTTAATGAAGTTGTTAGCATGATCTGTCATGCCAGATAAGATCCTGAAAATAATTAGAAAGTGACTATGAATATTTAGATTGAGTGCATATAATAATAATTCTCATTCTCTTGTAAGAGATACAAGTTTGCATTCAATGACCTACAGCAACTCCTATAGTTAAGTCAGGAACATGGACTTCACGAAGTCTGTTATGGTTTCTGTATCATCCTGTTCTAGAAGGAGACATGAGCTTCTATGATGCTTTCCTTACCTGGTGGTACAGTATTCATTGAAAATCTACAGCAAGCACAAATTTTATATTGTTCTTGGCATAAGAGAGTTCTCAGCATGTTTTTCCAAATTGACTTAGTAGATGCATGCACATCAGCTTTTACATTTAGGTATGTAAATTAATTGCTGTGGTAGAAAAGAGATGAAAGAAATTTTTACATGGGGAGTATGTATAGCAGCTAATGCGGAACTGAAAATTGAAAAGAATATTAAGGGAAACTAAGACAGATACAAAAATAACAAATTTTAATTACATGCGTTTAGAATGTTGATTGTATTAATGATGTCAATTGCAGGAGTTCATTTTGTTATCTGCAAGTTTAAATCACCTTGATCTGGTGGAAGGAAAAATCAAGTTGGTGAACATCATTACGTCTTAAAAATATTTTGACTCTTAAAAATGTTTTGACTCTAGCAACAGAGGGAAATTGTAGTTGACTTGCTACACACGTCAGGATTATTTTCTTAAACTTTCTTAGGGATACGTGAAGATTTCAGAAATCTATTTAACACAAATAAGGAATTAATTATTTTCCTGTTTAGATGATAAACATTAAAAATACATAGTAAACTTCTAAAAATAGTGAAACAGAGCTTGATTTTGGTGGAAATAATACTAATCTTCCAAAATTAAATGAAATGCAAACCACAGTGAAAGTATAGAGAAATGTGAAACCATTCAGGTCAAAATTTTCTAAATTTTGGATGATTTTAAGATAATTCTCTATTTCTGTTATAAAACAGCAGAAAAGATATCTTGCAGAAGGAATAACTTTCCTAAAATCTAATGCTCAGAGGATTATTATATGCATACTATAAAACTTTCTTGTGATGTGGTCAGATGATCCCTTTGATTGCATCAATATGTTTATTTAGTAACCTGCATTTTGGCTAAGTTCTTATAAATGATCTCTGGCCGTCCAAAGTACAAGGGAGCCGCCTATTTAAAAGCAATGTCAAAGGCCCCCAACAGCTGTACAAAACCTGATAATGTTACTTTGAAGATTATTACTGTATTCATAAGCAAGTGTCTGCCCCATACATACATGTCTCAACAAATTGGCTTCTTTGTTAGTGATATACAGGCTATGAAAAAAATGTAAAGTAGGAAAAAACAGGGTATTTTTGTGATTGTGTTACTGAGACACGGACAGTCCAAATTTTTCTTCCAATCCTGTTGTATCAGAGGTGTTATTTCAACTTGAAGCCCGTTGGGTCTCCATCTCCCTAAAGCACAGATGGACTGCCAGGCCATCATTTCTTCATTATTGATAACGCGCTGGAATAGGCTGCTTAGGGAGATGGTGAGGGCACCATCCGTGGAGGTTTTTAAGAAACCGGTAGATGTGGCACTTAGGTACACGGTTTTGTGTGCATGGTGGGGTTGGGTAGATGGTTGGACTAGATGATTTTGGTGGTCTTTTTCAACATTGTTTCATGTCAACATGTTCTCAACATTGTGATTCTGTGATTGAATGATTATTAAATATCTGTGTTTGTCTGATTTGAAATAAGTGGATAAAAAGCCCTAGAAGAGTGAAATAAATGAATACTGAATAGCAATTATAAACACATTATTGCCTTGTTACTATGCAAATCTTCTATACTCTTCTTGCTGTTCCAAGTAGGGTTTATTCAATGCAGGTAGATAATACCTGTTTGGTAGATAACTTTAGGACAAACATGTCTCTAAACAAAATTAATTATTGAGGAGCAAAGGTAATTTTCTGTATCATTCTTATGGGTGCAGTGGAGAAAAATACAGGAAATTAAATTTGTGAAGTTGTGTATTAGTTATCTACACCTGCAGTTCTTAATTATTAATTTATTATAAATAGGAAAAAAACACGTAAGTAGGCCAAAAATTCTGTATTGCCTTTGCTAGTAATGAACTATAAGCTTTGTACTGAGTCTGAAGTCCCTCCAAACTGGTAGCTCTCTTCAAAAGTAATGTTCCTATTTATTTCCATGAAAACTGCAACAGATACAAATAGCATAACAACACTACTTGATAGTGCAAATTCTCAGTTGAAAAACATTCTTTTTCAATATAGTCACCACTGCTAGCTATGCAATTTCACCAGAGGTGAATAAGAGCTGGCATACTGTACTTGCAAAAATCTGTACAAGTAGAGGTGACACACTGTCACTGTCTAAGACTCCCCCTCTGCTGCCATCCGTTGTGCAGCCACAAAATGAATCGGAATGTTGGTGGGAAGGTTCTAACTCTACTGCCATACTACCAACATTCACCTCTGACCACACAAGCCAGCATAAAATAAGAGGCATCACTTTTGGTGCAGCCCATGTATTATTATGTAGTGGGAAGTGAGTGAATGATTGTGTGGTGCTTATCTGCCTGCTGGGTTAAATCACAACTGTTTATCTAATTAATTCTGCCTTGATTTGTAGAAACTCAAGTCCTTATTTCTTTCTCAGCTGATTTGGGTTTGATAGAAATTAAAATGTGTTCAAATCAAGTTTTTAAATTCCATATCCCCCAGAAATTGCCTTATTACTTGTTCATATCATGTTTTTTCTCCTTTGCTGGCAGAGGAAATAAATCTTAGGTGGTTGCTTACCAAGGACTGCCATTAGATACGGAAGAAATCAGATGAGAAGTTACTTAATACAATGTGTACATTATTTCATTAAAGGCTATCCAAAACTTACCATTCATTTAACCACCATGAAGACTTACACGACTTAGCCAATTACTAATATCAGTTTAATGCTTTCCCTGACATTTAATATGAAAGCAATTGGCAAAATAACTGCTACACATGCACTGCAGAAATGAGGGATTAGTGAGAAGAATACGCTCTGTTTAACATTAGGTGGATTTAACTTTGTCACTGAAAATAATTACTGAAATTATCTTCGAACTGGAAAAGAAGAAGAGTACTACCTCACGTCAAACAGTTTAAGATAGCTCTACCCCACTTTTGTTGGCCTAAGTTGCAGCTTCAGTTGCAGCTGAATTACTGTGTTTGCTGTTTAGACAAGAATGTGGTTTCTCCATAAATATGGCTCTGGAAGAATGAACTAACAATTACTTTACTTTCACATAAGTGCACAAAGGTATCTTGATTAAACTTAGGTTTAAGAGTAGAGAGCTATATATATGTCAAAAGCTTTTCAGTGCTCCTCAGATGACGGGCTTTGAAAAGCTTTATTTAATGTATAGTCATTAAATAATACTATATATATGTGCCTTAAAAAACTATTAAAAAAATAAAACAGCGGAAATAACAACTGTTGCAGTATGTAAAACAGAAAAGAAACTAATTAAAGAAAAAAGGTTGATGCAAAAATAATAAACAGAGTTTAAAGTACACTAATCCTTGTGTTTATCTTAAAATGGTGAGGGTGACAGGTATTTTACATGGAGTAATATCTTCTACACTTCTCTTTTTCCCTCTGTTAAATTCTGATCCTAGCTAAATTCATTTTCCAAGTCATCCAGAATAATATTCTCCTTGTTGTTTTGTATGCAAGAGATGATTATGACAGAATTTCTGATATAACAACAGATGTCACAGCAGGTTTGGAAACATCATCATGCACAATACAACTGATTAAAATAAAAATATCTAATTCCAACCTTGTACTCATACTCATTCAAGTCTTTTCCCCTAATGTTCTGCTTACTACAGAACTTTTCACTGCAGCATGCTTTTTTAGGAAAAAAAAAAAAAAAAAGTGCACAAGTGAGATCACCAAAGAAAAATTCTGTGCAAGTTAAAAAATCCATAGTGTTACCTATGTCCATATGAAAGGAAATGGTGTTGTCTTTAATCTATAAATATGTGAATGGGTAAGGAAATTTTCAGGTAGAAGATAGAATACTTCAGTCTTTGAAGATATATGAGACACAAATATGCATTGCTTCCAATATTCATTGCAGGAGAATAAATCGCAGAGAAACTGGATAGAGGAACCATGAAAATTAAAATAAGTCAACTTAAACTGAGCAGTGAACATACGCTACCTGGTGGAGATTATAAAGAATAAGACTCCTCTATTGTCCATTTAAAAAAAAAAGGAAATAAAATGAAAGAAAATACACTAATATACTAAAAGGTTAAAGACTTGGGTTTTTTTAATGGGTAACTCATGGTAAACATAGCAATTGAATTACATCAGAAGGTATCCGTTCCATGCTGTGAAATATATTATGCAAAGGCTTTGACCTTTAAGAGAATATGTTGATGATTTTCCTCTGCATACACAAAAATGTCAGCACAGGTGTAAATAAATGTCATTAACTTTGTTTTTGTATTCAGAGTGTATCCACCAGGACCAAGATGTGCTGGTATTCAGACACTTGAATGGAGAACATTTGAAATACTCATTAACCCTCCTATTTCACTGAGCAATCGCTCAGGCTGCCTCAAAGGTGGCAACCTCCCATGTCAAGGAGATAAGTTCTTATCAGGCTTGTACAGAGTGAGAATGCTCCTTGTCTTGCCTCAAAAAACTACATACACTTTGTGTATTTATGCCACGTCCTGAACAACTGTTTTCCCAGGGACCTCAAAAAATCCAGTTTCAGTTTTCTAAGTCTTCAAATGTACATGTAGAACAATTAGAAAATGAAGAAAAAACACTGTTTGCTTTGATATGGAAATTATTTCATAGGTGTGTATGTTATTTGCATCCTAGAGGATGGTTTTCCAGGCCAAAATCTCATTTAAATGTTTAATTTTTGAAGTATACCACTATTGTAATCAGCGCATTAGAGTCCATAAACTGACTCCATCGGACATTTCCATGATCCTCGTAACTGCTTTCTAGTTACTTATCACCAAATGGAGAAGGGAATCTTAAGATGCTTTGGAGAGAAGATGAAGTTATGTTTTATGAAGCCTAAGCTGACATATGTCCTGCTGTTCCACATGTCTCTTGTATTCAGATCAGGGCAGTATAAAAATACTTCGCTTCAAGAATTTGGAAATTACCCTACATATTTTCACCATTTTTAATCTGAAAAAAATAAGATCAATTTCTTTATTCAGTGATACATTTAGACAAGTAACATAAGAATTGCCTCCTTCCCAAAACAAATTTAACATTAATACTCAAATTTTCAACATTTTAAAAAGGCATTTTTGCTTCTTAGTTTTGAAGAGTGTTTCTGAGAGTAAATGCAATTGCTTTAGTAATAACAATGAGCAAAAGTAAAGGCCTGCAGGCAGCTTTGGTTTCATCAGTATTTTTATACAACTTAATGATGACTGATTCCATAAACTATTGGGAATTGTAAGCACTCAGCATAGTTAGAAATTAGGTCATATTTATAGATGTAGGAGCCAAATTTAAACATCCAAACTGAAGAAAAATATATGAATCTGCTTAATTACATCTTACGTACTAGCTTATTCTGGAAAACAGGATGGTTAAAGGCTGATGCTGCAGATGCCTACTTCTTGGGCAGTTCTCTTGATTTCAGCAGCAGTCTAGAGATTAGTAAACATTGTCATGAGTATCCACAGGACTATATCCATTGCAGAAATCTCCTAAATTTCATTGGATTGTACTGAGGCTCATAATTCTGCTCCTTTCTGTTATATCTCAGTAGCTTAAAGCATGCTGTCTTGACATCCTACTCTATTACATTATGATGCTGTTCAAAAACTTCATGAGTTTGTTAGTAGAACTATGTTGGGATTTTTTCTTTAATAAACTGACATAGTTTGTACTGTACTAATTAGAGAATAATAAGTGACTGGATGATGGAAAACTTTATAATAACTACTTTTTGGCCACTTGTAAATTGTTATGCTAATCAATGTGTGCTGTTTTGATGTGTTTTAAATGTTATGAAAAATTGTTTTATTTATCCCAATCTAATTTGCAGACATTAATAATGAAATCATTCATTTTATACCAAGAGTAACTTCTGCTGTGTGTATAAAGTCTCTACAAATAATGCATTTTAACTTTGCTCTTCAATCACATCATTTTCAAGCAGAAAAAATAATACAAATATCCCTCTAGAAAAAGGTTCCTTTTAGGGCTCCAAGAGAGTCACAAAATCACTAGGCACTGTGATATAGTGATAATAGATGTTACTTGAACGGTAAGAAGATGGAATTGGAAAGAATGGGAAGTTAACTTGGTCCTGCTGAAAAATGCAGCCTTCCAGTATTTAAAGAGAGCTTATAAACAGAAGGGAAATAAACTTTTTACACAGGTAAAAAGTGATAAGTGTTAAGGAGTGATTTTAAACTAAAAGAGAGGAGGTTTAGATTAGATGCCCGTGGGGAATTTTTCAATGACAGTGTGGTGAGGTGCTGAAATATGTTGCCCAGAGAAGCTGTAGATGCCCCATCCCTGAAGGTGTTCAAGGCCAGATTGTATATGGCTCTGGGCTCTGATCTAGTGGGTGGCAACTATGCCTGTGACAGGCAGATTGGAACCAGATCTTTGAGGTCCTTTCCAACCCAAGCCATTTTATGATACAATGAATGTACATGTATGGATTTCTACACACTTCTTTGTGCATATATATCATATATGTACACAAAGGCAAATCTGGGTGGAAAGTATATGTACAAAGATGCTAAAAAATACAAGAATGAATAATGATCCTTATGAAATTATTCCACATTTTAACAAATTAATATTTCTGAAACTATTCCACATTTAATTCTAAGGAATATAGTAGTTAGCATGATTTTTTAAATTGTTCAATCATGTACCACTTTTTCTTGAAATGGCATAGGATTTTAGTAAGTTTTTGCCCTTCTTATGTCAGTAAGTGGTCCTAAAGTCAATTATTTAAGTTGGATTAGAAATCTAGTCTAAAAATGTTACTGATAGACATTACTTAGTGACATTGACACACTCAATAAATGAATGGCAGGTATGGGCTTTATCAAATTGTACAGCAAATCTAGTTTTGAAAATAATTTAGCTTGGACTTTTTTTTTCTTTTTTAATAGCATTTAAAGTATCTTGTAAAAAAAGTCCTTAATAATTTAGAGTCTGCATTTGGTAAACATCAGAATGTCAAGTTTAGATGAATTCTTTGGTGTAAAACCAAGCTGGAAACTGCATGGCTGAAAAATCCTTTAGAGAACTCACTTAAGTCAGTGTTGTGTGTCTATCTATGCAGAGCAGATTGGATCAGTAAAATTCAGTGCCATGTTCTTCAGTATTATAATTCTGTGAATTTTGACTGTGCAGTAGAATTAAAGGAGTAACCTTAAAGACTTATGAGAATCTTACATTTTATCTTACCTTTCAGTCTTCTGACCTCAAAGATGTGCTGCAGAACATGACAAATCAATCTGCAGTTAGAAATAATCCCAAAGTATTCAGGGGTGTTGAAATTCCATGTAGGACTGCTTGTGGATGTTCTACCATTCTCTGGTTAAAGAACTGTGCTGCATTCATAGGGTTACTATCTGTGATAGCTTGCATTTTTGAGCTGATTAAGATTCTTTTTTTGATTAGGTACTTTTCTGTTGAAGAAAGCCAGTTCATCAAAATCAACACCTTTCTCAAGAAAAGGTCAGCTTTAACAAATGTTCTTTTCCTCTAGGAAATGGTATTAAAAAGTATAGAAACTGCAATTTTCTCATGTAAGGAGTCTTAAAAATAAATAAATAAATAAAATACAGTCTGTTTGGAATTTTTGAAATTCAATTGAATATGTATTAAAAAATTAGCTTAGTATTTTCATAACAGAATCAGTTTTATTTCATTCTTAATTCTCAAAATCATCATATTTTTATTGGGGTTTTTTTGTTATCTTTCCTTTTTTTTACATATCTTGCTTGTCTTTGTAATTTTCCAATTATATTAAAGTTGGAAAGATTCAAGTTTGGTAAAATACCAGAAAATACTATTCTTATCTAGGCATGTGCCGGACTGAAGATATATCAAGCATGCACTATTTTCTCTCTTGTACTATGTAAAATCTCTTATAAACTTAAACGGTCACCACTGTTAGTAATGCATTTAATTATTGTTCAGGAGAGCACGTTTAACATCTGTAATGGATTTGTGTTCTCCTGTCCTCTGAAATCAAGAACAAAGGAAAAGATCTTTGATGTTAGGAATATCTCTGTGGGTTTTGTTTGTTTGTTTTGGTTTTATTTGTTTGCTTGCTTTAATTCATTTTAAAATATTTGACATAGAAAACAGGGTTAGGAAAATTAATCCTGAGTTCTAAGTATTAAACAAGCAATTTTGTTCTGCCAATCTGAAAAATCTGGGAAAAATCCTAAATTATCATATAGATGAGTTTAACCATCCTGAAGGAGTTCCCTTGCAGAGAAGGGAGAATAGAACAACTTGAATCATAACCTCGAGCTTTAAGTATCTTTTCCAACCCCTTGAACCAGAAGCATAAAACATCTTTGAAGAAAAGTCATAAAGCTTGGAACTTGATTCAAAGAAGAAATGATGTCTGAGAAAATGGTAGTGTGCTCTCTAGGTGCAGAAAGTGCAGAGCCTTGTCTCAAGAAACATATAATGAATTTAGACTGATGAAAGCATGAATAATGAAAACTTAACATGCTACATTTCTTCAAGACCAGCTTTCAAGAAATTATTTTATAGAAACTCATTAATAAAAGAGGGTAAATCTAACTCACATGAGCATCAAAATGTTTGACAATTATCTGCTAAAAGCTCAAACTACTGTTTTGAGCAATCCTTCTCTTTTCATTCTCTGTTATACTTTATTAAAAAAATAAATAAATAAAAATAAAATAGAATGATCTGGGGAATATTTAATGGGAGGGAACTTTCATGTTTTTATAAAAATATTATTGACAGAAGAAACTCTAAATGAGCCAAGTCTTTTTTGTTGTGCAGCTGGCCTTTAGATTTGATTATGTCTAATGCATTTGACTGTTCTAGAACTAAGAGTAAAATAGCTATAAGGGATTAGAAGCAGCTGAGAAATGAAGATGGGAATTTGTAACAATGAAATTTGCTGATTAGAAAGCACTTTTTCATACTGAGACCAACGTGGTATTATGTACTTTGGAGATAACAAAATAGGAGTTCTTGTAGCTGAGTGCCAGATGCAATTTTGTAAGAATAGGTTCAAATGAAATGAAGTCTTCTTATAAGTTATTCTTGTATAACTAAATAAATGCTGCTGATATCTTGATTTTTATTTAATTTTCACGAGGCAGAAAAAAAGGACATTTAAGACCTTTTTATCTTTTTTGTATGAGGATGTTTTTTTTTTCTCAAAACTTTTCCCTCTGCCAGTGTAAACCTACTTACTGCAGCAAAAATTTGTGTTCCCAAAAGTTTTGGAGAACCAGTGCAGTTATACCAGAAATATTAGATTAATACTGAAAACTTATAATCACAGACTTAGTAGAAGAACTTTTCCTTTAAGTACTAACTATTAATAGGTTTGACTTGGTAAATGCCATTTAATTACAAATTAAATGCATGTTCCTACACATTAGCTGATAATTATGGTTAATACAGTAGACCCAAAAGTAATTACTTCAACAAGAAGAGAGGTTGTAGAAGACAAAAATAATCATTTATTTACATGTAACAGGATTTCTTCTGTGTTAATCTTCTTCCACTACCTACTACTTAACTTGTAAATAGATGATCGATGATTTCCATGCAAGAAAGAACTTACTCAATATCTCTCCCCTATAAAAGAAGTATTATGGATTTGTTTGTGAACAAATTCACTAAACAGAAAAATTAAGAAGGCAAATGATGCATACAGCCAAATTAAAATGAAGTGTGGGAAAATCATTAAAAATTAATGTGCCTTAAATTTCATTCCAAGTTATTTACCACTCATAGTAGTTTTATGCTAATTCAGGAAAACAAATAGATGACCCACGAATAATAAAGGTTTTATGTTACCTTAAATAACATTGATACAAAAGAAGCAGCATGCAAACATGCTCTGATATTGGGAATTAGTATCAAGACATGACACAATATCAAAATGATATGATAAACCTTTAGAATGCATGACAGGGCAATTGCATGTGAACTACAATGTTGAGATGCAATGTCACTTTGATTGATTTGTTTTGTTTTTATTTGCCATACCTTAGAATTTTATTAGCAAAAAAAAGATTGAAAAAGCAGATTTTGCTGTTGAAAGCAGCTGTATGGATGGGTTTTACAATCCCAGACTGATACTCAGAAACACAACTTCTTTTGTTGAAGTTTCAAAATGTCAGAGGATAAATAATTTCTCCTCAAAACACAACATTAATTAATGAAATCTTGTCCCTTGGAACACATCAATCTTTGTGCCATTCTTGCGGGGCAGGGGCCATTGTAATCATGCAGCTTGGCCAAGTTGCAGCAGTGGGTAGAGTTTAAGCAGGTGCAGAAACAGAATAATCATCAATGCATTATAACAGGACTGGAAACTATTGTTAGTGTTAGTAATTAGGATTACGGAGAAAATGTCAATGACATCATATATCTATTACTTTGAAATAAGTTTTCATCGTTGTTATGGAATTCATACTGCACTTAGCATTTCAGAAGTAACATTAAGAGGAAAGAAGACTCCATCATTTAAACAAGGTGTAAAATACTCTGTTTATATCGGGCCTCAGAGTTGCCTCTGGGCACCTTCCACAGTACTGAGAATTATTCACTTTTTGTCATTCAGAGAATGAAACAAGAACTTAATAATTATGCCAGGCCATCAAAGCTCTGGCTTTTGCTTTTGTCCCTTATACCTTCATAGATTATCCCCATTATCCTCATAACCTAGTGGTCAACCACCCTTTGCAACTGGTGTTAAGATTACTGTGCTAAATTGGAATAGTTGCTAAACATGGGAAGGCTATGCAACATAAATTTTCAGAAGCAGTCTATATCCTCTGTTTCCTATCAATAGCCTTAAATAATTTTGCTCAGTGAAAACAAGTCTTTGGTTCTACTCTGCAACAACTGAAATATCTGTGTGCTATCATCCCTATTTTCATCAGAACAGGACATCATACAAGATTCTGAGAAGAAACTCTGTCCTATCCAAAACTGTGACACATCTTCTCAGGTTTACCTTACTCGTGGTCAAAATGGGTAAAGGTTTCAAATCCTTTTTCTTAATTTCGCTACATAAACTCAACCTAGATACTGTTTTGTTTCTACTTGATAATGTCAGGGTATTTAATAATGTAATGTCAGAACCCTGTTCTTTTAAAGAAAAGAGTTGGGTCTTCAGATACTAAAAAGACAAATTTTGAAGCTGACACTATTTTTTAATGCTCATTGCTGGCACATGATTTCCTTTAAGAAGCTTTTGGTGAGTCTGTTTGAGAGTTGTGATTACTTTTTTTAGTCTTCTATTTTGGAAGACATTACTCAGATAATTCCTCTTCTGCTGTGGAAAGATTCTATGAAACAATATACACTAAAAACTCACAAGAATTCCTGGCCTGTGTGGATTCTTTGCCATTAGTCCATACTCAAATAGTCATCAGAAACTATCTTTCATTCACAGTTTGCAAGACATTAATGGTACCCCTGATACTGCCTTGTTCCTGATCACTGGCTACCTACTGAACTTTTAACCTAAACTAAGACAAAAAGATTTGCATGTAAAGTTTACTGTATAATGGAGAAACTCATCTTCTGTGGGAAATATATCTATCTCCCTCCTCTTAATTCCTTGGCATTGTCCATTTTGTGAGTAAAATGAATGAGGAGGAAGTAGAGATTTCTGAGACTCCTTGTCTTGGAAATCTAAAATTCCCTCCAAGTGGAGAACAGAATCATCACCAGCTTTTCTTATTGTGTTACAAAACCACTAGTGTACACTTCTTTCCTCTGGATTGGAAGGAATCTCTGAAGATCATCTAATCCAAACCCTTACTCAAAGCCTGGACAACTTTGTGGATGAATTAGGCTATTTGATAAGTCAAATTTTAAGTACTGCCATAGATGGAGATCTGAAAATTTATTTAAGAAATCTATTCCAGCATTTAACTACACTTACAGAAATTTGTTTCCATAATATTTTCTTGTATTTTCGTGCACTGGAAATTGTGTATGTGGCTCACTGTCCAGCAATATAAATATCAAATAAATTCATGTGCTTGTTTTGAATAAAGATTGTCCTATTTCTTGTGAAAGGAATAAAAAAACAACTCTGTGGTTTTATTTTACTTACACATTATTTTGAATGTGATAGTGATTTTGAAGTCTAAGGCAAAAGTGGGAAAAAGATGCACTATTGTGACCTCATTGCTACTATTGATAGATAGCTGAACTTTATAAAATTGTACAAATAGGTAGGTGCTTTCACTGTAGGAAAACAATGCACCTATCAAAATATAGACCAACTGGTGTTTCTTAACTAATCATGGTAAACTGAATCTATCATATGCAACTATTCTGAGAGGAAACTTTTTGACAAGGGATTTTCTTCATTACAAAAATGTGTATGTGTTTTTTGTTGTTTTGCTAATTTTATCCTCCTTAAAATATACCTAACCAGGAGTAAAACTTCTCAAATCTTTCTCCATTAGCTCTCTTTCTGAATCATTCAAACAGACCTGTATTGATTGATTTTGTAGTTGTTGAAGAATTAGCATTTTTATTTGTTGATCTATCTAGTTCTCTCTTTTACTCCTGCCAAATTACTATGTGACCTTTGAGTATATTACGAATAATGAATATGCACTCTCAGTTGATGTGAATAGTTGGTATTGAAACACTGTGCTCTCAACTGTGAAAATATTATCACAGCCATCAAGATTTTTTGAATGTTCATGTGGTACTGACTTCTACTAAAAAGGAATTTTAATAAACAAAGTAGTTTTTTCCGTATCAGAGAATAGGGAAAGTCAGTAGACATACATCTGTCATTTCAGACTCAGACATATTGCTATCATAGCAGATTCCTCTGGCACTTGTTTGGTTCGTCAAATTAAATACATAGAAAACATGCAATCAAATGGAAATTGAAAACAGTTTTAGTTCTTCAGTGATTAAAACAGTACTAATTTTCCTTTAAAATATAATTATTTCTATGTTTTAGTATTAGGGATTTAAAAGGTTTTGTTATATAGTTCACGAGGCTACTACATTTTCTCTGCAACATTCTGGCTTTGTAATACTTGAAAGTGATATTAATTTCTAGGAAATATATTTTTCTTTCTCTATTTGCTATTATTAATATAATATTTTCCCACCTCTGCGGTAAATGTTTCACCTTGTGTAAGAATTGCATTTCATACTGAAGTCTATGAAGACCTTTCTATTTTGAAATGCAGTTGCATCTTCAATTACTTGAATTACTCTTCAGTTGAAACTTATAAGTTGAAAAAAACCTAACAAAGAACTCCCTTGTTCTTTTTGATGTTGCATAATCACTGAATTGGTCTATTTTCAACAACTAATAGAAGCATGAGATAAGCTTTCTCTGAAAATATTTTCTGTTGTTCGTTGAAAGGCCGGTATAAATTGGAAATTTGGAAAGGACTTGGGTTTGGATCTGGTTTATATTTGCAGATTTGACTTGATGAGCTCTGTACATCTTTTTCCATTTCCTCTTTAGTTTCCCGCTCTGTATACAGTATTATTAAACAATATTAGCCTGGTACATTCTGAGAAGAGTGAAAATAAAATAGAACTGTGGCTGCAAAGATAAAGCTGATAAAATGTATTTATAATGAAAATTGATAAATAAAATTAATGTATCTTGAATATTTGTGCCAATGCATATTGTATACTTACTTATCCAGTGAAAATACAGTCAGTATACCAGATAGAAATATTTTCATAACATCTTAGGGAAATGTTATTAAATGTAACTACACAGTGAAATGTAGCCAAATTTTAAACTTGCAGGAAAATTAACAATCCAGTCACCATTTCATTCTGTATTTTGAAATAAGGTAGAAAGTTAATAAAAGAATTATTAAGAAAATAAATATTTGCAATCTACTATACTTTTAGATAAAGTACCTTCTCTTTTAGTGTCAGAAGTGTTACTTTTGCAGTCCTGTAAAATGGAATAGATAACAAGATTATTTTTTTGTTCAACTTTCCAAAATAAACTGTAAAGATGTTCTGTCATTTACAGATGTTACAGCTTGAAATAGCATATGAACTTTCAAGAATACAGGAAATGATTGCTGGTCATTTTTCTAACAACTCAGCATTATTATCTCCTCTCTTTGAGCATAGGGGCATTAGATTGCTTTCATTTATATAAAGTTTATATCAAAATACTAACAATAGTATCCTCTATGGTTTGAATTTTTTTTTGAAAACTTATTCTTTGTTTAGAAAACTACTCCCAGCCACAATTTAGGAATTTGCTATCTTTGTTTACATCACATTTGTTTCCTCAATGACATTAAGTTACTCATTATTATTTTCAAAATTTACTATCTCTTAAATTATGTTTTTTTAAGTTGCTCCAACATAAAGGCAACTGTTTTTCCTTGTCACTCTATTCATCATGACTCCTATCCACCTGACTGCAGAGTAATTGCTCCGATTTTAGTATATTCAGCTCTTTCTCAGGATTTCAAGGAAGAATGTAAAGGTGTTGTGGTTTGGTTTCACTTACTTCTATTGTTATCCAGTATTTAAGTTCTGTTGATTCTTAATATATTGTTATTCTGCTATTCTTTTCTAAAATAAGTAGACAACTTATTTCCAGTGTAGTCTTTGTATTTTGTTAACTTTAGCTAAAGAAATCACTGAAAAGTAAATAAACCCTTAGTAACAACACCAATCCCACTATATATATTAAATAGACCCTACATCCTCTTGTAAGAAGTTTGAGTATGATGGAGAAATAAATGTATAGTAGTCCTGTTCAGTTCAAGTACTGTTGTTAAATGAGTGAGAAGGAGAATTGAACATGTGAGAATATATTTTTTTAGTAAGGTTCTCATACTTACTAACAAAACACACTTGAGAGATGATTTTTGAAGGAGCCTTTGTTATTCCAGAGTTGAGTTTTCTCAGGAAGGAGGTCTAACATATAACCTCTTGAAAACCATGGTAATTATGTCTGCGTTTACTGATTTCACTGTGATGATTACAGAAGTGTTTGTTGGTTGCAGTACACCCAATTTATGAGTTTCCTTAGCAGCTAAAGAAAATTGTCTGTTTTGTAGTTACTATATCTCATTTATGATTGGTCAGGTATTTCAGGACATACTTCATTATTGGTGGTGGTCATTTTGGAACAACTTGTGAGAAGAATAAATACTTATTTGGCAATGGAAATACCTAATTTGCAAAAAGAGTTTGATGACACGTGTTCATAACAGACTGCAGAGAAGCTCAACTAAAATATATATATTTTTATGACAAATAATCTAAAAACATTTCTACAATGGAATCTTTTTAGATTGTGTTGCTGTATTATTTAATTATATGTGACAAGCAGAATTCAAATTTTTAAAGTTATTTGCTTTTCTAGACAGTTCAAATGATAGTACTGTAAATCTCAAAATCTAAACTTCCTTGCCACTATCATTTTTTTCACATTACTACCTTCAAAAATTTGATTGTTCTCTTCAGTTCTTGTGACTGCCTTTTATGATCCATTTTGAGTTAAGACATTTTCCTCTGTATTACATTAAGTGCCCCCTGCTGTCTTGTAATACTGAAAGGTACAAGATAATCTCTACAAAATGTGATAGCAGTAAATAGCAATCAAAAGATAATCACTGTTTGTATTTTTGTCTACTTTATTTTTCTTTGGTTTGTTTTCTATGGCAACTTATTGGAAACATTGATTCAACTTCCAAGTCTAGGTATAAATTGGTGAATAATCAAGTTTGAATACAGAAAATCACTTTTGGTAGTTAAAAGGAGTTAAAAAGATCAAGCAGGCAGAAAACCTGTTGTAGAGATTTCATCATAAGTGTAGGTGTCTCCTCTGCTTTTAATTAGAAAGAATATTTTGAGTTTCTGCTCTTCTATGTCTTATGCAACAACCTTAGTCAGAATAATTTGACAAATATTCTTACTGGCCTTTTCAGCCCTACTGTAATAAATGTTCACTTGTGTGAGATGCTGAGCTAAATCATTTGCTCTTCTATATCGCATCATAAGGGTGATACTTAGCCAAACATTAGCAGCTTCATTACCTCTTTGCGGGGATTAACTTTATGCTACACTGTAAAGGTTTTATATTTCTCCTTTGTATTTTAGAGTCAATGATAAAATCAGAAAACTGTTAAATGCAGTGATTCTCTCAAACTTTTATCAGTGTTTAAGAACATCATCCTTGCTAACACATCACTGTTTCATTTTTTCCTATTGAAGGAATAAATTACCCTTTTCATATACATTTTTCCTCCACTTCAGCTTTAGTATTCCTCCAGAATTATATCAGCATGCTAAGCAAAGCAGTTCAATTATAATTTTTTAAAATAGACTAATTTTAGACTTATTTTTGTAGAAACATGAAAACTAGGTGTAAATAACAGTAGATCTTCACTGATAGCTTGTAACTAATAAACATCGATTGCAAATTTAACAGATGTTCTAAGTTATGTGCAAAAATTTGAAAAGAGCAATTCAAAAATGGACATATGAAATTGTAGTTTAGTTTAAAATTAGATGAAATTAAAAGGTATAGATAAAAATATTTGCATTTATAAGCAGTGGGATATTAGAAAATTCAGAAGGAGACAGTAAATAATCTGAAGGTCATTATAATCAAATGTAATTTTTTTCAAATACAGAAACCCAAATGAAAACAAGATATGTAGATATTAAAGGAGGGTGATCAAGATTCAGCGTCTTCTGATAATAGAGCCAGGTGCAGTTTTTGCTTCAGAGAGCAATTCTGACCACGTAGGTGCAAATACTTTGAAGCTTGGTAAGGGAAAAGAGAAAAATAACAATCCTTTACATCTGATTACAGACCAGTTCTGTGGCTGTGATAATTCTGGTAGTCTATATTATTTCAAGTGTTATCTCTAATTGCATACGGAATCCCTGACAGTACTTGCAATGGGATTTCAGTTTTTGTGTTCCATGTTCTATTAAGAATTTATACTCTGTGTGTTTGATATACTTGTAGAAAGCCTGTTTTACCTCTTCAGATGACACTGAATGCTTTACATACTAACCACCCCTGCCCCCCGGCCCCCCCCCCCCCAAAAAAAAAAAAGATTAAGAAAGGAAGAAAACTTTGCAGACAATCTACATGTTACTGCTATCATGATCCTTTTCTTTCTTTTAATTTATAATTTGAGCATATTATTCTGTTTTTTAATCCTGAGTACAAAGTATCTGGGACATAAATGCAATTTATAAATAATTACTAGATCTTCAGTATGCTGCTCACTACAATGCTGGTAAGCAAAGTTTTGAATGCTACTGCTTGTCCTTTTGGAATAACAATGAAAAGTGTGGCTAACTCATCTAACAATTGCCATCACTGAGTCAAATGCAAGTGAAATTGAAGAAAAAAAACAACAACTGTGCATTAAGATTCCAAGTAAGATTGCAGCTACGTGGTTTCCAGATGTTGAAGTTCTGTATATGAGCTAAATTTTAAGCACAAAAAGAGAAATTTCACTTGCAGTTTCATAGTGCTACACTTCACAACTGACTGCCCTTGAGTGCTCTAAGACTCATTACTGACAAATTTAGTTGCTCATTTTCTGTACAAGTTATTGTAACTTCAGTGCTAATGGTAACCTGTAATTGTAGCCAAAAGCTTCAAAATAATCTGTAGGGAAATAAAATCCATTAAAGATTACTGTCTTCTACCTGGCAATGAATGAAACAATGTGTTATCTGAAATTACTGCAACTAGCATATTTTAAAATGAGTGCACAAATTGAAATCAGGACACAGTTAAGATTTTCCATATGCAATGAAGCTCATGATATAGTATTTGAGTACACCGCTAGCCTTTTAGCAACTGAAATGACAAAGGAATGGCCTAAAAGTAAGAAATTGTTTGAAAATAAATGCTAGATTTTTTGGAATTTCTACAATTATTTTTTGATTTTGTCAGTTTAATACCTTAGGATGTACTTTTTTCAGCTATAATCTAAAATCCTTTTAAAACACCACCTTCAATACTTTATTTTTTCTGCCCTTTTCTGAATTCTACATCCCAGTGTCCAATAAACAGTCACCAGCTATTGACACCCACTGTTAGGTGTTTCACAAGCGCCATCTTCAAAGAGATGTCTTTCCTGAGCCAGGGTTTAAATAGGAATTTTAGCTACTATTATATTTAGAAGCTCCCAGCTTTTGTGACCAATCTACATATAAAAAAAGAAAAATATTTTTTTCTTAAGGTGTATGTATAATATCATGCAGATTTTGTTTTCAAAGTAGGAAAAAAAAAAGAATTTGGCTGTTTCTCTTCTGTATTTGAAATGCCTGTCCTTTAGAAATTTTGAGAATTTGGAGAACACTTCTTTCATGTCTCATGATTCTGAAGAAAATGGGAGGGCTTCTCTGTTGTGAAGTCAGTTACAGTAATCAGAATTACTCCTAAATATTACAGGCCTTGCATGAATGGAGAGTCTGCAGTTCTCTGTAACACTCCTTATCAACTTTTGACATCTTCAGATCCAACTAGATGCTTTGAAGCTCCAAAAGGAGGCAGGGGAGGAAGAAGGCTGTGGCAGTTCATAGGTGGTACAGTGCACACATTACAGCAGTTTGGAGATACAATAGAATGGATCTCTCTTCAACTCCTTTCTATTGATTTTCTACTTTTATGACATTGTCTTGTCCCTTATAATCCATTCCTTCTTTTTAATTATTCACCCTTCATTAATACGTATCTCGGCTGGTAAAAAAAGAGACAAGAGAATTGATTGGCATGGCACCCCTGAGGCATTTAAACCAGTCTGTTGCCTCCAGACTGGCAGCCTGTCATAAGCTTAATGTTTCATGCATAGAGAACATAATGGCTCTATAAAAACAACACCTAAGTTCATCTGTTGGCAGAAATGCAGCTTTGCTAAGGCTGCTGTAAAATTGAGTGGGAAGCTCTTTGGGAAGACAAAATTGACCAATAATGTTAAATTTAGATTAAGGCCAACGTTCTCCAGGAATATATGAAAAGGCAGAACAAAACAAAAACTTAAGGGGAAGGAAGAGCACAACAGGAATACAGAAAGGATATTTCCCCCAAGCTTGAATTGGTAGTGGAGGATTATATAAAATCAGGTACGTGAAGTAACATTCTGCTAAAGTGTACAAAAAAGTTCTAACTCTAAACACTGTAGTTTAATAATAGCATGAATTTTGGGAACATGAAGTTTTTGACTATCAGAAAAAAATGTAGCATGATCTAGAGAGATGAACCCACAAAGCTCCATTATTGTTTTTCCATATGTGATTTCCAGTATTTTTTCAATCTGCCTATAGTTTTGCCTTTTGATTTACAGGGGAAATATTATTTGAGGTTTCAATTTACTCACCATTTGAGGATTATATCAAGCATAAGTGATGATCAGAGCTTTACAAATTTGCAACAGAATGTTTTATAGCATCAGATTGATGACTTGGTGTTCTTTGGTCTATACCTGTTATTCAATCACTTATCAAAGCACTACGTATCTAATATGGATAAGGAGAACATGTAACCGCAATGGAGGATAATGCAAGTGACAAAATGCCAAAAGTTGTATGTTGCTGGCATACAAAGGACTTTAGACATCAATTTACATAAATAATTTCAGTGTAACTTGGAAGGCAAGTTAATTTATAGTTGATATAATAATTTCATTAACATTTTACACATTCAAAAGATAAACCTCAGAAAGAACAAGACGATGAAGTAACATGTTTGTAAATGTGTTTGTAATCTCAAGGTGTTTGCAATTCTGACAAATACAAAAGCTTCCAGGCCTACTCTGATGTGGGGAGAAGAAACAATGGGCCAAGTCATCCGCAGCTATTCTGGAATGGGGTAAATGCTGTCCCAGAATTTTCTGCCTTTGTTCCTGTGTAAAAGCAGTGTGGATAGTTGGCTTGTATATGGGCAGCTTCAGATGGATTTCACCTCCAGTAATTTGAATAAAACATGGTGTTTCACACCAGAAAGAATTATTTGTTTTGTTTTACAGCCATAGGGTACTGCAGAGTACTCATGGGATCAGAGATTTAGTAACTGCGAATTTTTGGGCTGATAAAATATCCCAGTTATTTTTGTGAGACGTTATTTGTATTTTTGATTATGCCATCTAAATGTGCTAAGACCTCAGTCAACACTGCAGAAAATCTAGCTCTATCCAAAGATTTTTACTTCAGCATTCAGCAAGTACAGTTTCTGCCATATGATGAGGGTACTGAGATGTTTGAAAACTGTTATCACTTATGTCCAGTGAAGTCAGTACTGAGAATTAGAGAATAAAAGGAAACCTGCTGCCTCTCAATTCTCTAACACATTTTTACTGTTGTTTTTTTTTTTTTTTTCTTTTAATGAGATTAAGAGCAGAGCATGTGTCCTCAGTAGTTTTGCTTGTTTTTACATATATTATTGATGTAGCACCTTTTATATTTTTCTGTAATAATGTTCTAGGCTTGGAAGACAATTGGTTCACCCACTTGTTGTTGTTTGAGATGCATATGCTTACAGACATCATAAATCTTGCCAGTTTTTTTCCTTCATCCTGTATGGAGGATGAAGAAGCCTCTTCCATGTAGGCTTCTTCCAGCAGTGCTGGTCTTATCATCAAGCCTGTAATACTGTCACTTTTTTGGTAGGGAAGAAACAGACACATTATTGAGGTTAGGAGTCACCATCAACAAAACATATTTATGGCAGTTGAAGTACAGTATGTAGAGGAAATTTTCACTTTCACATGTTGTAATAACCCTATTATACTAAAAAGAATATCTTAAAAATGTAGAGATTTTTAGTATCCTAAAGAGTTTCAAAACCTATTATGCAACTGGATAGAAGAGCAATATCTCTTAGTATACTTGCACTGTCCAGCTGCACTGAAGACAATATCTATTGCTTGAAAGTTTTTTTAAATTTGCAAACCTGCTTGTATCATGTGCAATAATGAATATACAGTGCACTTTGGAGCAAGGAACTGTTGAGTTTTCCTTGACTTTAAAAATGTAAATGGAATTATCACAAATTATATTAAATGAGCACATCTATGCTACACTAATGAAAGACAGTTTGATGCTTGGAAAAAAAAATCCAGTTAAAAGAACTATTTTGTTAAGAGAGTTGATAAGTAAGCTTGACCATACATTTAAAGTACTGCTGAATTAATTTCTTCTTTGTTATACAGCGAACAATGCTATACAACACATTACAATCTCTCTAATTCTCATGAATCACTTGGACACTTATAGAGGCTTACCAAATTTTGTGAATTAACAAATAAATGAATGGGCATAATGAAAAGCCAAAGTTACTGTCCCACAGTGTTTATGATGAGCAGTCATCTGTGCTGAGAGGAGGACTGAAGGAGGACTGTTCTATAGACTGACAGTTTGTGACGATGCTTTCACATTTTCAATATATAATTTAAGGCATTTACTGCATACTTATTCAGATTTGGTCCTTGCTTACTTTAATCCTTTCCTGTTTAGTGAGTGACATGGATAAATCAGAATATTTGTCCATTTGATTTTAGGAAGTGAATATAAAAGAAAAGTATTTGTGGTAAATTGAAAAGAAAGACAAATGTAACATGGAGGAACAGTGTGCTAAATGTATTGAAAAATGTTTTATGTAAAAACTGAAAATGACAGCTTTCACTACCCTGAAAACATGATACTAAGTGATGTCTGGGGATCCAATACACATTATTCAGTCCCCTAGGGCCTAAGATGGTTAAGAAGAGTAAGTCTGTGCTCAGCCTCCAGTACCAAATAATAGTATTTCCACTCAGCACTAGGTCTAATCACAATATAAATGCCAGTGAACATTTAAGTGCTATTGATAGTTAAGGTGCAACCACTGCTGACTAATATTATGGGAGATGCTGTTTACCAACTGGGGCAGCTGTGTCACTTCATGCTTTTCCCATTAGAAAGGATTCATGTGACCTTTTCTTTGAAGAATATTAATTCATGCTGTGTTTCAAAAATGCTTTTGAGATGAGACAGAGGAAATCCAGTCTGGTTGGAGAAGCACCTTTGAAAGAGCAAGTTTTCTGCCATCTTCAGGAAAGCAGCAGAAGCTGCTGCTTCTCCTCAAATTAGAAGTCAGCAGGCAAAGAAAGCACCCACTCTCTTTTGCTTTATCATTCACTGTAATGCTTCAAACGTTCTAGCAACACCATGATTTAAAATCAACGAAAGCGATTAAGGAAATTGTGTGTAGTATTAATACATATTTACGGGTTTAAAAATGCACAATTAGAACCTGGGGAGCCAATTCTAAAAAACTAGGGATTATTGTCATTTTAGAAACTTTTATTTGCTTCTTTTCCCTAATGATGTTTATATTTACCTCAAGAGATAATTTTATAGGAAAAAAAAAAAAGCAAAATAATCTTGTGACCATGGCAGTAGCAGTTAAAACAGGCACTGTTCCAGCAAAATTCTTGCTTGATTCTGAGAGTTTGTAGTTTTGAAAAAAGAAAAAAAATCCTTTGAGCAAAATCTAAAAAAACCCATATTCGTGTGAATTTTATGAACTTTGAATCTGCTTCTCATGCCTTAGAAGCAATAACATAGGATTAATTTCAAAATCTTCAGCTACTTCTACCACTTAAGCAGAAAAAAAAATTCTGAGCTCATTCAATCATACAATTCAGCAAAAGATAATTCAGTGTTGCTGTAAATTGGTGAGTCTTCATAGATTGTGAGGAACTGGAGGAAGCTTGAAGAAATATCTCTTCTGTAAATAAGAAGATAAAAGCTTTTTTTTTATTTTATTTCTTTAAAATTCCTCTGGATGCCAAATGTAATCAGAAATGTCTACATTAAATTTACTTTTTAAATGTATAAGTGCATTGAATTTCAGAGCCTTTGCTGCAAGTTGGGAGCACACAGAATACAATAAAATGCCATAAATAGCACATTCTTAAAGATTTTTTTTTCCCATTTTTGAACTTATTTAACACAAATTTTTGTTCTCCTAATTGTTTTGTGTTTTTTTTCCACACATTCACATACCCAAATTATAGATAAATAAAATACTCTGAAATCCTCATTTTTATATGCATAAATTGTGCAGTTTTTAAGGAAATAACACCATAAGGCTATGAAATGTGACAGCTGACAATAATGCCAAAAAGTCAAACCTCCAAAAGAAAATGCCAACTTCTAGTGCAAGGTAAGAGCTTGAACTTCAGTTTCAATTAATATAGACGTCTGGGAGGAACAAGATTTTAAATAAATCCTGCTTTTTTGTGATATTCTGATGAGGTATAATTTCAGTATCTCTTATGGTGCACTGGTATGCTTGTCTAAATTCTGGCAGCATGTTGCTTATTTTGTCCCATACTCGCAGTATTAGCATTCACCTTCCCCTCCTTAATGGGGTTTACATTGTAAATAGTTTAGAGTTGACTCTGTTACAAAATTCCCCAGCCTTAAATTGAAATTTTCAATAATATTTTTTTTCTCCTGAGAAAAAAGATATTATTTCTCTTTCTTCCTAGACAGGAAAATAAATAAGTAGCAGTGAGAGTTGGAGTTCTGATCTTAATAATTGGTGTTTTTTTTTTTTGTTTTTTTTTTTTAAATTAATAGCAGAATAGGATAATTGTCTTGTAATTTTAATGAATGAAGGAGTTTGTGCAATTAAGAAATAGTAGTAAAGGATCCTCAAATCATAGAAAAATGTGTGCCAGATTCTGCCAGAATGATAATTTGGGGGTGGTAATGCTAATGTCAGGATGCAGCCAAACTCTTTAATTATAAAGTTGGAAGGTATGTGTTTCTGACCAAGCTGCACTTGCTGCAGCTGTGCAGAACTTGCACTACTGAACCTTCTTCATGCAAAGAGGAGAAGGCGATAAGGAAGCTGTATGTATTTTTTCAGCCTATGAAATAAAGGAAAGCATTTCAAAGCCTGCGTTCCCAAAAAAGGAACCAGGCCAGTTAAGAAAATATTTGATTATGGCTTGTTCTCTGGTTTCTTAATATCTTAGGTTCTTTTTTCCTCATTTCCTTGTGCAGAGGCAGTTCTATAAACAATAGATTCCACCTCAGCAGCTTTGCTGCTATTTGAAAGGTGAGTGAACTCTCTAATTAGAGGAACACAATTTCTACTTGCTGTTCCTCAGCATGGCTAGGGAAAGCAAAAAGTAAACAGAGCACAGGTGCCTGGTCACACATGTGATCTATGATGTGGATCATTATAATGAGAAGAGAGCTGGCTTGCAAGGGAAATGTTCTGGCTCTTTTAATTACACCTCATGCATCAAGCTGTAGTTCTGTTGTCAGGGAAACTCCATTGCTTCTTTTTTTTTTTTTTTTTTTCCCTGAATAGTTGCCAACATAAAGTCCCATACGTTGCATGGAGACAACCCTGGGAAGGACCAGTTCTTCTCCCTTGGAAAGTACTTCAGAGGCCACTCAAGGGATGGGTAACATCTCAGCTACTTCTGCGTTGTTTAAATGTACTAGAGCAGTCTCTCCATTCTCATCCTACTACCTCTAGTGCATTAGACTAAAGTGGGGAATTGCAGTGTGGTTTTTAATGTATTTTCTGATATCAAATCTCTTTCACTTTCTAGGTCTCAAATCAACTTTCTGCTGTTGTTTTCTCTACTTGTCCATGTTCACTTTCCCTGTGCCCTATGGCTGATGAGAAAGTTCCTCTTTTCTAAGAGACCACTATCTGGGAAAGTCATGAAGATCTGAATTCAATCTGCAGTGACAATAGTATCATTTATGAATGGAGAGTCCTGCCTGTCTAACTTGCTGCCCAATGCTTTCATATAGCTTATAATGCATATTGTAAAATGCATAACATATACTGCATAATACAAAATGGCAATAGAGAAATCCGTAGCCATTTACAGACTACAGAAGTGGTCTGTAAATGAGAATGAACTACTTTATATGATAATTTATTATTTTAAACCTTTGTTCAAAGTTCACAGTAGACCAATTGTCTTGTGATTCTCCTATAACCAGTGAGAAGTAAGTTAATTCATTGCTCTTTCCGAGCTAGTTGCATACTCAAAAGTAGACGTGAGAGAACTTAAAGTATTTTTTCTATCATGGGAGTATGACTCATGCGCTTTTATCTGTACTCATTCTCTTGCCAACAGTGTTGTTAAGTCTTCCAGAGAAAAAAGATGACTGTACAAACAAGTCTGAAATTTTAGTAAAATGCTTATGTTCATTTTAATAAATAATATAATCTTTAAATCTTAAGTGCAAGGGAGAAAACAGTATTTTTTTATTCAGTATCTTCTGCACTTCACAGTAGAAAAGATATCTGGAGTATTAAGCATTTTAAGCCATAATGGAAATATATCTGGCAATGCAGTTTCCTCTGAGGTACAAGATAAAGATCTTTGACCTGCTAGTTAGAGGCCTGCCATAGTCCGGACACTCCATTCCTTTGCATAGCAGTTGCAGGTCTTGTCTGCATTACTCATGTAGTTCTTAAGATATTCAAACAGTCTAGTCTTATGTGTAATGTTTGGTGTACTACAACTGTATCTAAGTTGACCCTTTGCCAGCAGTATTCAGTGAGGAAAAAAAAACCAAACATTTCTATTCCCAACTCTGAAATGGCATTTGTAAAACTTCTGTCTTCAGCTGTTTTTCAGGCCTGATCTCTCTTGAAATGTATCTATATAGGAATGTTCTAAAACTGATTCTTTATCTGGAAGGGTCTTACTGGGAGATAATTTTCTTTATTTAATGTGCACTACACTGTCATCAGTGAGAAATCCCAGGCTGCGTTATCTTCAGATTAATGTAAATACTGGGCACTTAACTACTGCCAAGTAAGTCTTTATTCATGGAACATCTCTGTGCTGTACCTCATACAACACTTTCCATGAGAGGCAAGTCATTTTCGGGAGTATTTGGCATGTATAATCATGTACATTATTGGAAACCTGCCAAATATTCCCTTTGTTCTTACCTTAGGTGTAGTTCATGGACACTTTCTTGGAAGAATGGTAGAAGTTAATTTTATTGGCAGAGAAGCTGTTTGTTGGTTTAATATCTTTTAAGAATATTTTAAGATTACTAATACAGTAAAAGTGCTCAAGAAAATATTAATTCAAACTGTAAAATTAAATCAATAGAGGTTTTGTTCTTACTGTTTACTGAAAATGGGTCATGATAACTAATATATTTATCCTGGATAAGTGTCCTGATATCTGCAATTAAACTTGATTTACTTGCATTCTCAATTTTATTGTTATAGCAGTGTTTTTTTCTTTCTGAAAAAAAAAAAGTGTCAAGTACTTACACTCCTCTAACTTATACATTAATCTGGACATAATTAATGCATTTTATCTTGCTTTATACAGAATTTGTTGGAATTTTAGCATTTTTTCAGTCACTTCTGAATATCTTTATGGGAATAGAGTAGAGAAGAGTGGACTAGGATAGTTCATTTGGAAGGGATCTTCAAAGATCATTGAGTCCAACTGCATGAACATTTCAGAGCTAACGTTAGGGTTTCTGAGGGCATTTTCCAAATGTCTCTTGAACGCTAACAGGCATGTGGCAAAACCATCTCTCTAGGAAGCCTATTCCAGTGTTTGACCACCTGTATGGGAACTGCTGAGTCACGGCCTGAACCTCTGATTGATCACCTGAGGCGAGCCATGAGTCAGCCAGAAGAGCACAGGTGAAGGCAATTCTCCTGTGCTACTGGAAGGGGTGGAGCCTGGCTCCACTCATCCTAGACCTATTTAAGAGCTGGCTACCAGAGGGGAAGGATCTTGTCTAGAGATCTCCTCTTAAGGTGTTTTTTTTGTGGGTGAGCCAAGCATATGGGTAAGTTCTCCATTTATTCTCTCTTGTTATCTTAGTCTGCTTTGCCTAACTCTCTTGTTCTTTTTTGTGATTATAGCATCTTAATATCCATTGATTATACAACCACCTCAGAAATGAACATCTCCATTCAGGTAGGACAGGGTTTCCTCTCCCCCTACACCTCATCACCAATTTGTTGCTTTCTACTTTGAGGTTTTTTTCTGAATAGCAAAGTCCTTCCTAGTCTTTACGTTATGGAACACATAACTAGGGAATCCTTCCTTGCTAAGTTTCCTACTCCAAAAGTCATAGTACCTGTAACAGAAAAAGTGGTTCATCATAAAAACCTGATTGAAATTGGCATATATGCAGGAAGTACGTAAGGAGTCACCCTTTTCTGATCCCAGAGGTATACATGAGTACATTTAATATACTAAAGTTGCAGAAAAATTAGTATTTTTTCTTCTTGACATCTAAGCAGCACAACACCGTCTTTTCTGCCATATTGTTTGTATGTTATCTCCTTATTGAATTACTTGTTATTTTCATTAAAAAGAAATCTATTCTTTTAATATTTTAAATAAGTGATAGCACATATTTTTTTTCTTCATAGAAACATCTTCCAGGGATATTTAACGTTATGGAAAATCTTCTGGAGTAATGTTTGCACATTCACTTTTACTGTAACATTCTGTTCCGTAAAAAGTGAACTTTATATTATAAATTGTAAAAAAGAAGAGATGACAACTGTTTTCCATATGATGAGAGCACTGAATGATAAAATGT
The DNA here is from genome assembly GCF_019238085.1 of Lagopus leucura. Taxonomy (NCBI): domain Eukaryota; kingdom Metazoa; phylum Chordata; class Aves; order Galliformes; family Phasianidae; genus Lagopus; species Lagopus leucura. The sequence goes on from NW_024962262.1 coordinate 88,834,418, forward strand.
AGAAGTGCTTGCTGATGTTGGTTAATTTTCTTATGAACCTCTTAAAAATAGCACCAAAGCTTTTTTTTTTTTTTAAAAAAAAAAGTATTGCAGTACTGCACCGTTGACTTTGCAGAAGCTTTTTGTTTTATTGAATATTCCCCCACACAGTTGTCTATGTCCCCGTCCGTCCGCCCCCCCCCCAAAAAAAAAAAAAAAAAAAAAAAAAAAAAAAAAAACTTGATCACTGCTGAAGGAAAAAATGACTGTGAGTTTAACTGGACTGTTGCTTATTACACATAGATGTTGAGCAGTATTCTTTGTGTGAGCTCTTATTCCACCGCAAATACAGAGTAGTTTAAAGAAATTAGGGTAGGAAAACCCTTCTATGTCACAGAGGAAGAAATGCACACAGACTTCTTACACTGGAGTAGCTGACACACTGTAAAATTACAGTCTAGCTTTTTCCTGATAACTCATGTCATTATTTCATGTAGACATTCATGTAGCCAGTCCTCTAGTTGCTCTGTATCACAGTAATTTCCAGTTCAGGCTACGAGCCTTACTTATTGAGATTTATGGCCATTGATGTAGCTCCACTTACATATTTAAGAATGTTGTATGACTACAGTATGTAGGAATGATAAATCAGGCCACAGTAGGGGTGATACAACACTGTGATGTTCATCTAACCGAATATTACTGTGTACAGAAGGCCAAATAACAGATACAAAACCTAGAAGAAACAAACAAGCTCGTAAAACTTTCTAGTCAGGATATACTTGTTGTCTGTATTGTTTGAGAATCAATTAATGCTAACTGCACAATTAGATCAATCATAGATGAACTACTTAATTAAGTCTTAACTGCACTTTCATTCCATCAATCCACTGATGGCAATATTTCTCCTTCTAATAAGGAACGCTGTGTGGTCAGAATGTTTCTTGGGCTCTTTGGTAGCCTCTAACAATTATGGTATCTCTGAAGCATACCACAGGCTGTATGTGAGTAAGCCTTCTTTGCGCACCTGAGCCCCAGCAAAGCCGATTTAGTACATGAAGGTCTGGGGCTCTGCAGTAGAATTTGCAGTCTACCACTGTAGGACTCAGTTGTTCCAAAACTGAGTTGTCTTACCGTCTTAGGCAGTGAAGCTCTTCCAGTGTCACTGAGACATCTGTTAAGATGTGCATAAGAGTTTCAGAGACCTATGGCAGAGCTAAGAGAAACAATTTAGCAGAGAATGGTGCTCAACGAGATTTTCTGGAAATGAGCAAGCAAGGAAGGAAGTGAAGCAGCCTTCCAGTGGGCAGCAACACAGCTCTTATTGTTATGAATTCAAGAAAAAAGAAGAAATAATAATTACAGAGACTATCCATAGAGAACTGAGAGGACCCCTGAGTTAAGCACTATGCAGAGTGGATGCACCTGTCTGATTTAAATAGAGCTATTCCTGAACAGTGTGGCAATAAGTCCTCACATCTGTTGTGAGAGTACAACATTGGCACATGGCAGCAATCTGTGCAACCTATTTTGTCCCCTTGCGTAATGTTACAACCTTTAAATACAATTTTTTCTAATGTTACCTAAGAGTAGTTTTACTTATTACTTTCCATGAATGAAAGTATGTATTTATTCAGCAAGTGCTATAAATTGAGAAGAACAAGAGCTTGTTCACTGAGAGAAGAAGACGGGTGAAGAAGAGTAGGAACAGAGATGGCAAACTCTACACCTCTTTAACACAAATTTCTAACAAAATGCTTCCTAAAGAAACTGAAAACAATCACACAAAACCCAAACTATAAAAACAAAACAAACCGACCAAACAAACAGATTTGCTCATACGTAATTTTTGAACCATTAACAAGTTAATATGAAATCGGAGAGCTTCCAAAACTAAAATTAAATAAAAACTCTAATATACAGTGGAGTGGTTGTTTTTTTATTTTTTTTATTTTATAATTGGCAGTATTCAATGCAACCATCAACAACTTATTAGATCCTCTGTGAACTGAATTAAATGTTATTTTAAGATTCAGCCTCATGGAATAATGCTGTTTATGCCGAACTGCTGAACTCCTGCATCGAAAAAGTTTGGATACTTTGTAATTTATTTACATGCAGATTGATATCTGACATGTACCATTTTGTAGGCTTCTACAACACTGTGTTTCTATAAATTCAGTTTAAGATGCACACCTTAGCAGAGCCCTATGACTTTGAGATTTTCTCTCATGCTGTAACTGTGTGTTTCAGGCGTAACTTATGTGTAAGAACTCCCTTCTCCACACTTCTTGGAATATATTTTCGAGTAAATTTGTTCTTATTTTATCCTCTGAACTAGTTTTTTGAAGGCAGCTGTGAATTAACAAAATTTTTAACTGGAAAAATGTTGCTTGCTCCTTTGCAGCCTCCGATTTCTGATTTTGTACACTCCCTCTACATAGATGCTCTTTACTGTACGTGCACACTAGACCTCTCTCATTGCTTTCTCACATCTGCTATTATTTTTTTATTCTTATTTTTATTAACTATCTCAATGCCTGTTAAATTTTAAATCTTCCTACTGAACTTAACTGAGATATTCAGTTTATCTACGAACAGAAGAGAAGGTAGAGCCAGTGGCTGAATGAATGAATGTTTTCTCCAAAATCTAGAAGTTAAATGTCTGTTGTGCTGATCCGTGGCCCTGTAAAACTTTTTACTAAAAGACTTTTGGCTTGTGGAAATGAAAGAGAAGTGATTTTCAGAAGTTCCCTGCTCAGTACTGTCATATAGCCTCAGTTATTATTACTACAGAATTTCCAGTTGCAGAAAGTTAGGATTTCTGTGGTAGAAAAATCAACCTTAACAAAGGAATAGTAGTTACAAAATTGCAGAAATTACATATTTTCCTTCTTACTGAGCAGCAGCAAAAATAGTGTATTGTTGCCCCAAAGCTGGATGGCAGCAGATGTTGGGAGTTTTTATAGTACATCTGTTTCCTAGTTGAAAAAAAATTAATTGCAGACTTTGGAATATTTTCTGATAGTCTGTTGGTATTCATGAGGTGTCAATAACCATGTTTACTTTTGACAGAAAGAATAAAAACAAGCAATCTGGTGTTCAGGTCATTTTGGTTGAACAGACTTCACTGTATAAGGAAACATGCTTCCTATAAAAATGTTCTATTTTCTGATATTTTCCAATTCTGCCTGTTCTCACCCTATTCCTCATTGACAGTCCACCACCAATTAAGCTTCATGGCCAGTACTACACATGAAAACTAAAATACATGTAAGTAAATAACTTATTTATTGAAATATACCATGTCAAAGTTGCCAGAATTCATGCTCAGTTCAGGCAAAAATTAAGTAAAAGTTTCAAGTTTCACCTGGAATGAAAATGAAGTATTTTAGAAAGGGAACAAACAAATGCTTAGCAGTTTAGAAAATGCTAAAATGAGATGGACACTTCTATAAATAACATTAGCAACATATGGAATGCTGATGTATTTTCATATACATTTGTAATCAAAGACACAATTGCTATGTGTGGAATTGCTCTTGACTCTCATTTTTTATTCTCCATTCAAGGTAAGACTTTTAAGGGTTGTTCTCATTCTTCTGATACATTTGCATGTTGCATAGACTACGTAGGTACCTACTGATCCACTACAACCTTGTAATAGACTTGTCAAGGGAATTTTGAGTGAAAATTTTCTCTATATTTTTGGAGTGCGTCCTGATTACTACTGTGGTGGGTTTTTTTTGTTTGTTTGTTTTTTAAATTAATTTATTATTGTCATATAAGAAAAGCACCAAATATTTCACTAAAATGAAGAATCAATGTGTAACTGACGTTAATGTACAGGGCGAAAAATACATCATTTTCCATTATGTCAAAGACAATGTTATTGTTTCCAGCCACATTCTAGTCATAAATTTCAACTTTCTGTTAAAAGTAAGAAGTGCAAGCTTTCAGAAAATTGCAATCCAGATTTGCAATGAGAACCAGACATTTTTGTAAAGTGCAGTTTGCAAACCTAAAACTGTTGTTCTAGTCAATGGAAAACAGAGATGAAATTGACTTTAAAAATGAATTTTTATCTATTTTTATTTAAAATTTTATGGAAACACAAAGGAAACTAGATGAATCGGAACAGAAAACCTTCTAAACAGTAATTTTTCTTCATTGTTTTTTTTTTTTTTTTCTTCCTGCTTTTGGCTAGATTAAATGCAGGGAAATAAAGCACACTTGGAGCGCATTTCCTCACTTCCACATCTGCTCTGTCCAGGTTTCCCTGAGAAGTACAGGCTGCTAAAAATGATAATGTTTTTTTATCCAACAACATATTAAACTTCTATCTACTTGAGGCAGATCCGTAGAATACAGAAGCAGCTGGATCCAGCTGAGGCAGGGAGGTGGGTTGGGGGAGGGTGATAAGCAGGCAATTTTTGTGGCTTCTGTAGAAGCTGTGACAATAGAGTGAGACTATCCTACAAGCCATTTTCACTTTATCTTTTCTCCTGGGCTACATATCTTCCTCCTAATATTTTCATAATTTATCACATCTGTAAGATACGTCTTGCTGGCACAATGCTTTTGGATCATGGACCTTACATTCATAACTGATTCTTCAATGGGTTATCTGTGACTTCTTTTTCATAGGATATCCAAAACTTTAGAATTCAATTCCTTGACTTTCATTCTTCTTCATGCTGCTCTCCAAAAGGGTATCTGACAATTTCTGCCCATTGATTTTTTTGTGCTATCTATACTCATTTTACAGCTATACTATGTGATTTTACTAAAAAATAAGGGCTAAACCTTTTCTTCTAACTTAACTTGTAAATCAGAGAAAATATGCTATACTTTGTGAAGACCACTAGCTTTAGCTTTTCAGATGAAAGTTAACAATTTGGATCAAAACCAGCTCCACTCACTTTTGCAGGCATTTGTAGCTACTATTTTTATAAAAAAAATTGCCAAGGATAGAATGTTGTGTTGCAAGCAGTGAATGCATACAAACAAAAATTACATTTTTGCCTATAATTCTAGATTTCCTACTTCTGGAATGTACCACTTGCTAAGGACAGGCAATAGATAGATATACAGATGCAATAGATCAATAGGGCAATAAATAATCCCTGAACCAAGGGATCTTCTCCCAAGAAAGATGTGCTGATCTACTGTGAAGTTTATAAAACACAGGTAATTTTTAGGCCTTGCTTTTTGCTCTAAGGGTAACCTGATGTGATATGGTCTCACTATGATAGGATCTCATGACATCTGAGGCTGCAGGCCAGGAGCAGCGAGGGGTGTGTTTGGGAGGAGTTTGCTGTTGCTCCTGCTGCCACCACTGTTTCCTCCAACAGTCACTGCAGTGGCCTTTCTTAGTTTGAGATGTGAAAAAAGTGCAGTGTTATCTCCCTTAAATTGTTGTTGTAAGTATACAAATCATTAGCCTCTCTTTAATTTGTTTCTTAAGAAATTCAGCATTTTGCTGGATTCTCGTTAATACCTAAAAATGCATCAAGTGCAATTTTAAATATCAAAGAGGAAAGATTATTTCTCTCTTCTGTATAAATAACATGTTTCTTGGCTTTTTAGGACTTCGTTCTGTGTTCATTTTAAGTTCCATGCATCATGTTCTTTGTGGAAATAATTAAACGGTTTATCACCTTATCATCTGCTGTGACACTTTTTTGTTTTTCTTCTTCTGAGTAATGCAGGAAGAAATGTCTGATAAGTGACATTCTTTATTTTGACAAAATCAAAATCAGAGTGGTAAGTTAGCTGGAATTACAATAAGACAGAGCACCAAGTGTATCAGCACACTCACTTCTCTTACTCACTTATATTTCAGTCTTATGCACTGTAATAAGTATTAATTGAGTAAAGTATTTTTAAATACAGTGATGTGAATGAAATTGTACAGGTAACTGCTGCTTAGATTACTGAATATCATTAATTATGCCAAACTTTACAAGCATGAGGCTGCATTTAAGATTAATCATTTGTCATTTCAAATATAATTGTTTATTATTGCTTACCTTATGGAAAAACAAAAGCTATACTAACTTTATTTTGGCTGTTTATTGGTTAGTGTGTATATAGTATATGGACATAACATCAAATATAAGACGTTGTTTAATTAAACCTACTGCTGTGTGATAGGAACAATGTCCTATTAATAGATAATGAACATTTTTCTGTAGTTGAAATGATAGATCTTGAACTTTTAGAGCAGATGTCACAGACTTTTAAGAGAGAAAACTGCGTTAATCTCAGTTTGTAATAGGATCATTCCAGCTATCCAAAATCAGAGAAGTAGAGAAAATTGAGAGTAATGTCCCACAGGATTGTGTAATTAGTAACACCTGCAGGCTCTCACTTCTTCTCTGACTTTATGCTAACTTTCTTCTAGTCTACGGTCTGCAGCAAACCTGTGATAACTGGGGAAAAAAAAGGTGTCTGGTTGGAGTTTCATTGTACAGACATCTCAAGGACAGAGGTAGAGTAGTTTAAACACCAACTCTTGCTCAGGGCTATGCCTCAGGGTGCAGCTGAATGCACAGAATTGCACTAGAAACATTTTCAGATACTGTCTTTAAAAATAGGGTAATAGCCTGTCCTAGTTCCATATTTCATGATCTCTCAGCCATTTACCACACTAAGCAATGCTAGTAGATCATATAAGCACTGGATGCTTCCACAGAACATGAAAAAACCTCTAGTGAAACACATGAATTTTCCCTTTGGATAACCAGCCTGTGCAACTGAACATGATAAACCAATATTAACATGCCTTAGAACGTAAAAAAGTTCTCACATAATGAAACTAAGGAATTACAGCATATGAATTAGCTCTATAGTGAGGTCAAGGGACCTTATTCCATTTCATTCCCTTCTGAAATACACAGCATTGAAACTGAACTTTTGCAAATACAGATGGGCTTCCTGAAATGATCAACTGACTGCCTAAGATTCAGTTGTACTGTGTTTATATTTAAATTCAAGCTTTATTATTGTTCCATAATGTATTTCTGTATTTAATTCATGAATTCTTTTGGTGGCATGGCGGTTTAGCACACTTGCAAAATTGACCAAAGCTTTCTTTGGCCTTGAAACTAATGGGAAGAGGGGGTGCTGTCATTTTCAGATCAAATAGTCACTAGGGTATTTTTGTTTGCTTTGTTGTGTTTTGTTTCTGCTCCTATTTTTGCTTTTCTCTATTATTTCAGCATAGAAGTGTGTTATGTCTTATGGAATTATATTCAGAATATAAAAAGTTAAGTCCAGTAATTGTAAACTTACTGAAGAAATTAGCATAGCTTATGTCAGAAAGAAAGTTACATAAAAATTTATTAAACCAATGCTTCACCAAATTTTGATGAAATACAAATCACTTATCCTGTTTAAGATGCAGCATAGTAATTTTGTTGGAATTATGGTACTCTTCATTCTTAAAGGATCATCAAATGATTCAGGTTGCTCCGGAAGTAATGCCTCCTATTTTATTATGTTGGCCAATGACATCAGAGACAATGTTGGTGGTACGACTGTAGATGTCGAGTCTTCACACCAATGTTCCATTATGCTTTGTTATTGTGTAACAGATGGCAGCAGAGAGGCAGTTTAGCAGAATAGCATCTGACATGGAAGTGAGTATGAAGATAAGGTGTGGAATTGAATTCCTCCATGAAAAAAACTGCACCCACTGACATTCAGTAACACTTGCTGAATTTTTATGAAGACCAAAAAGTGGATATGAGCACAGTGAAGCAGTGGGTGTTGCACTTCAGCAGCAGCAACATGGAAAGACAGTCACATTATGGAAGGCCGTGCACAGCTATTGTAATATCATGAAATGAAAAGCATCTCAGTTATCTCATCTGTGCAAATTGGCTAACAGTGGTGGCTATGTTGAAAAAAGTGTTTTGTAGCTGAGAATTTGCTCTAGCAAATAGTGTTAGTTTGCTCTGTTGTAGTTTTCATGGAAATAAATAAGAGGCATTATTTTCAGAGCAACCTTTGTATACCTCAATAATACTGGAAGAGCTGAATCTAAATTGAAAGTATGTTTGTATTTCTGCTGGTATGTGGAGGCTGTTACTGTGAGACTACTGCTGGCCATCAGGGCTTTCTACTAGAACTACCTAACAGATCAGACCTGCAAAAAATGTCCTTGCCATTTCCATGTGCACAGAATCTGTTCCACCTGAACTCTGGTTAACTAATTTCAGAAGAAGAGCTGTATCTAAACTTTATGGGTATTTTTAAACTTCATTGACAAGGTCAGTATGTACAGAAATGCCTTTTCCTTCCTAACAGATTTTCTGTGAGGGGGCTTGGGGACAGGAAGCAGCTTGTTTCTTGTGATTACTTGCTGCTCTACTCTTCTGAAAAAGAATACTGCAGTCGTATGTTGCCTGAGCCATGAGATCTACATACTGTATCTGTCTACTTTCAAAGCACCTATTGCTACATAGAGGTATGTTTACTCTGTATGCAGTAAGTATATTGGTAGTGAACTATGCTAAGATGAGAAAATGTGCTAAAAGAACAAGAGATTCAACTGAAAAGGAACTGCTTAATAAAATTTCTACTTTAAGATAGCAGCAAATTACGGCCATAAAATTCTCCACAAAGGTAAATAGGTTTAGTTTATGGAGAAGTTAAAGGACACTCAAAGCTCAAGATGATTTCATGAAATATACTCCATCTCATTTTTAAAAACAAAACAAAAAAAAACCACACACAAAAATGTAGCTAGGCTACACTTCATTAAACTGTATACTTCATAACTCTCACACGTATATGGCAGTTTCTGTTCTGCTTCTTAGAGACTATTTAATAGTGAAGCGCCATAGGAAAGTCTCCCATTATGAAGACTTCATTATTTTTCTAGTGACGGTGCCAGTGCATCATAAAATAGCATAATAATTAAAAACTAAAACTAGTGTCAGTAGAAGAAAAATGAATGAAGAATTCACTGATGCAGAATATCTTTATTTAGTGTTTATTACCTTACTAATTCATAAAACCGTTACAATGGTTATTGCTATCTTCATTAGTATGTGAACTCGCAAGGTGATTAACAACAGTAAGTACAAATAAAGATCAGGAAATTAATAACCAGGATGATGAAAACAGCTTTTAAAATCTGGGATTATTTATCTTTCCAATTTTAAATAAATAATAAAAGAGAAAAAAACCTATTTTTACTTCTGCATTTTATTTCTGCTAATTACTGCACAAATTACATTGAACACATTGTAAAGAGAAATGGATAATTACTCAAAAGCAATTAAAGATTCTAAGTCTGTATAGTAATTATGATTATTTTCTTTGGAAAATAAGAGTGCCATTTATCTTTAATGTATGCTATGTAATTAAGACTATATGCAGTTATCTTATCATCCACTTCCAAAGGGGATTGTCTTTTAAAATATTTGGCAAGAGTGAAAGTAGTTGTGTACAGTGGGACACTCTTATAAGTAAAGAATGTTTTAAAGTAAAGAATGTTAGTCATAACTTCAGTATTCCTAATCTGCAGTTTCCTAATTTGTTTATACTTAGTGACTTCCATCATGACTGACCTAATACTAGACCTGACAGTCACTTCTCTTGCTCTTCTATGTCTCTATGAATTCTCTGTATTTTACTAAATTCCTCAGCTTCTGTTGATCTATTTAACTGTCCCAGCCAAGTGTCTACTCATGACTTTGTAAAGCTGAACTTTATGCAGTTTTGCTTAAGAAGTATTTGAAAGATTGCTGTGCAGCAAGAACTGTGCTCCAGTTCTTCATTCCTGAGCAACTTCTATAGTCAGATAAGGAAAGGGGCAAGAAAAAAGTGGCCTTTCAAAATAGTTATTAATGTTTAAGCTGATGAGTAACTTTACATTGTTCTTTACCCACATAGTTTATCTCCTTCTATGCAGATCTTTCCAGGCTAATCCTTCCCTAGCTTATAGAAAGAAATTCTGCAACACTAATACTGCTGAATGCAAGAACGCACAGAGCTTGACTTCTGGAAGAGGTCACTAAGGGATGTGATCCAATGTGCTCCACATCTACTGGAAATGCAGCTGTAGTATTAGCATGCTTTGGATTGGGTTATATCATTGAATCATATATGGGCAATAAATAGAATAACTCCTAACACCGTGCTGACTTTTCCTGTGGCTCTAAGGTAGTCACAAAAGGAAATATCCAATGATAACTGAGTTCTCTCCCAGTGACACACAGCTTGGCTATATTAGCAACCTGTTGATCTCATGTGAAGTCCCTACAATGCACTACCCAGGAGCAGCATGAACATCCTGAGAGGGTAGACTTTTGTGGAAGTCTCAAAATGGAGAAAAATAATTCTAAATCAGAAGATCTGTAGCTCTTCCTCAATATGATGATCTGACATAAATATAAGCAACACATACTCTCTTAATGATTGTGGATGAGATTTCAGCAACACTTTTTTGGGAGTCCACTATGGAAATTGTGAGTTCTCTTGTAAGCTATTACTTGCTCCGTTTTTGTTCTTGGAATGACACAGTTTTTCATCTTTAAATAACATATGTTGAGTCCAATTGGGAAGTATTTTGACAGTATGTGCCATACTCTTGATTCTTTATGAAACAGAGTATGGGAATTCTGTGCTGTTCACAGCACCAATTCAAAGGGAAATTGGAAATCACTTTAGCACTAAGCATTTTCAAACCTGATGCTTCAGAGACTGTCTCTCAACAATAGTGATGAAGAATCACGTTAATTAACAGTTAAGTAACAATTATTATCCCTGTGGCATCAAAAGACTTCACATTTCTCTTTAAATTTAGTACATCAGATTATCATTTAAAAAACAACAGTATTTTATAATAATGTAGAGCACCTGCCTGACCTGAGCAAAACAAAATATTGTTGAAATTCGAGACCTTGGTTTTTTAACAAGACATCAGCCAACTTTAAGTATGGTTGCTGGACAGAGTCCACCAACAAATAACAGAAAAGGAGTGAATTAAATACTGCCAGGTCACATTCTTTTGGATGACTGACTGAGATATCTGCCATAAATGTGCCATTTGGAAGTGAGAGAAGGCAAGTAGACTTCTTGAAGGTAGACAAGACAGCTTGTGTCTTAGTGCTGTTGAAGAGATGCCTGGGAAAAATGCTGGTGGGTTGTTGCACTCTGCAGAGATCTGCTGCACTGTATCTGTGATTTTGAGAAAGAGTCCAAGAGCAGGAGTAGGGTGAGAAGCCAAGGCCTGACCTGAAAGGGGAGAGCTAAGGGCTTCTTGCAGTTGCATGGAAACAGTGAGCACACACTTTGCCATTGTAGACATTCAGTTGCTGGAATCATCCAGCCATTACAGAAATCCAGCCATTGGAGCAGGTCAGCAATTGGAACTGTTGAGCAGTGAGCAAGCATGACAACATGGCTCTGTTTTGGGGACTGATTTTGCATTCAGCAGCAAGTAACGACCTGGAAACAGCTGGAAGAGGAAAGTCATGGTCTTTTCATATCTTGTTGAGCTTTTATTTTGTCAACAAGTATGAAGCCATAAAGCCCAGAGATAAAGATGACCACACATAAATTAGGGCTGCATTCCATGATGTAGTGTATTCTTTATGTAGGTAGTTCTTGGCATATTTATTACTGTGTTACTGTAACTTCCTGAGGTGGGCTTTTTTTTGCTACAGTTCTGAAATGCCCAACACAGCCAAACAGTAAGGCTGTAAATAGAGCCCATGGAACTTTCTTTTATGAAATGTACGGCAATGTGAATATTTAAACACAAAAAGTAAGAAATTTATCACCCTGAGTATCTAAGTCATTACTGAAGTAAAATGTTGGGTTATATACTATTTATCTACTCTATACAAACATCCTAGAGTAGTTATGAAACAAGTGGTTATATGCTGTTTTATTTATGTATTCTGTTAAACAGTGCTCTACAAAGATAGCAAAAAATGTGTATTAGTACTAAATCTAGCCATGCAGTTTAAAAAGATTTCTGGATTTCACCACAATGACATTCTATGCAAATAGAATTTAACACATGTAAAATTAATTTGAAATAAACTACTGCGTCATATAGCAGTTACATATGAACATAATGAAGGTCTAATCATTCCATAGTGAGGCTCTTAACAGATTGTCCTCCAAATGAATGCACTTAATGTTTAACTCTTTCTTTGGCATTACACATCAGAAGTTCAGCATTTCTAAATTTTTAATTGGTATGTATGCCAACCATTTCCAATTAATATATATATAGTTAAATAACTAAATCAGTGTTTAAGCTCCTTTACCAAAACAAATCCAGCCACATACAACGGCAGTTTGTTAGTGGTCCCTTTTCAGAAATTGCTGGTCTCAGCAATTCTTGATAATTGTGCTCTTCTTGCTTGGATGCCTACAGTCAGTCACTCTATGTTCTGATTCAGTAATATAAAACAATAATCTTCCTCTAAGAATATCTCAGTGAAGTTGGATTAATCAAGGACTAAACAGATCACCACTGTAAAGGGAAATTCCATTTTTTTTCAAACGTCTGAGGAGAAACATTTAGCTACCTTGTAGAAAGGCTCTTCTTTCAGCAGGTTGAATGTTGTTATCAGCAAAATGCAAGAAAGATTAAGGATCCTTCTTTTTTTTTTTTTTGATTTCTAGATTCAAGTCAATCTTTTCTCAGCCAATATTTTGTGGGAAAATATACCTGAGTTTGAATGATACAGACTGTACAAATAACTGTGTTATAATAATGAGTTTAAATGGAATCTGAGAAGTTATTTGTCATTCATAAATAAAGTCTGAGAAAGAATCAGAAAGAATATATATCTTACCTTGGAACTGCAATGGTGCTATTTTTTGTCATTTCACTCCAGGTTAATTAATTCCATATTATATACTAAAGAGAATGAAAGACATATGTCCCTGTGAACTCAATATTTGTCACACTGCTACAAGAAAATGGATTTCTCTAGTTAGGTGTTGATGATATTATTGTGCTACCTACTACATTGTGCTATATCTATTACATATATATATCAGCAGTATATTGTGCTACCTACCAGGGGGAGATAGTGTGGTTCTTGTGGGCAACTTCCTGAGGGCTTAATAAGTTCTGATTATGTACTTGGAGCTGTGCAGCTTTGCTTTAGAATGCTGATAAGTCAAGGTATGAAAATATTCATAGTTTTACTGTCTACATGTATTCAGGAGCCATATGTTGCATGTAGCAGATCACAGAGGAGAAAAGAACTCTTAGAAGTCTTACCATACCCCTCAGGGATCCCTTACCTCTAGTGTGGAGCTGGGTTGGCTGGGCCAAACAAGCAGCAAGTGCAGCTATAGAAGCTGCAATGGTACCCACACTGCTCAAGGAGTTCCAGCTTGGCATCCTGTGTGGGGAAACAGAAATGTGGTTCTTCCCATTTGTTCAAAGGTTCCAGTTTAGAAAGATCATATAAAGTGAGTAAAAATACTTCTTTAAAAATGCATCAGAAAGTACATGAAAGACTCTGTGACAAATCAAAGAACATGCTGCATATTTTAAAACTTCTTTTCAAAGGCATAAAGCATATAGTTATATATATATATATATAACTACATATAGAAAATATATAGTTTTAATACTATTCACTTCATATACACAGCTTAAAATAATTTTGCAGGGAATTAAGTGTTGCATCAATAATCATTAATGATTGCCAGTGTGTTATTGTACAATAAATGGATCCTTCCCCTAATTACTTCAAGGCAATAATGCTTTCATTTTTATTGCAGTAATTTTTAAGCTATTGAACAAGAACCTGATACTGTAGTCTGTGGAGCTACAGGCATATTATTGGTGATGGTCCTATCAGTGCACTAAAGTGAAATGTTTTCTCTTCAAACTAAGCATGCTAGTCTTTGTCAGCGTGAGATACACTACTGCACATAATGAAATCAATTTCTTTTTTGAGATTCCTTAGATTAAGGTAGGCAACATGCTGCTACCTTCAGTGAAGAGACTGGTACATCTTACCTGATACAATCTTGATATGATGAAAGATCAGTCGTGCAAAACTTTGGTCAAGCCATGCTGAAAAATAACATCTTTCTGTTCACTGGTTATTTGCCATCCCTGACTCCATATCAAGTTCTTGTCAAAAACACTTCTCTCCAGCAATGAGCACTCCATGGTTAAGGTCACGTTTGAAAACAAACTGCTTGTTTCTATTTCATAAATTATGACAAACTGTAGAAGCCATGTGTATTGATTGTCACTTGCCCATTTTAGCACTGATGATCAAAAAGTATGCATCACTAGTTCTGACGGTGTTCTTTTGCTAATATAAACAGAAAAATGTATTAAATATACAGAATTGACAAATTCCTTCAAAAACTGCTGCAGGTGGGTTCCCATTTGTTTTTCTTCACTGCCTCAGAATAAAAGAAGGCAAAAATACTTAAAGACATACATGAGAAAGGACTTTTGCTTCTGGGACTAGTATGGCATAGTATTTCCTTCAGGCACAGGAATTAATTGAAACAGTATATAGCTACTCTGACTGTACTGAAATTTCTTATAAGCTTTAAAATAGGTGGCTTTTGGGGGGTTAGAAAAAGTTAAACTTACTTCAACATTTACTGAATTTGGAGTTCTGAGTATCAGCTGTAACTTTGTTTTTAGTACCATTGCTGCCAGGCAAAATGGGAGAAATCTGGGTTTGGAAGGAATGCGTGTCAGGAGTCATTAAATATCTCTTAGGGTGCTGAAGCTATTCAGCTCTTTTTTTTTTTTTTTTTCCTAAATTCATTAGAAATATTCAAGGAATAAAATATGGTTTCTTAGCTGCAGTCATTGTGCTCCTCATCATTTCCTTGAAGATACAAGCACCTTATGACTTTTGATTAAGATGAGGGAATGTGAAAAATGAGGACAGCATCAAAAAGCTGGAAAACTGGAAAATGTTCAATTATTTAAACAAAGATTTTTTCTTTTGCTTAGTAGATACATATTTAACATTAAAATTCCTGATCAGAAACATTATCTTTCATCTCATTTTTTAACTTGCTGGTGATTTTCCTAATCACAAAATGAGTTTTTTAAATCTGCTTTAGCTCTAATTTGCTCCTCTCCCATCTTTTCCACTTCTAAGCTTGTCCTCAAATAGTAATCTTTCCTTTTCCTCTTTTAAGACTTTCAAGAAACATTTGAGTAGTTTATCCATCCATGCAGTCTAACAAAACATTTACAAAACGTTATTACCTGCAATGATATTCTAGTAATTGCATTTACTTTCCACTATTTTAAACATGCAATACCTTATGTGATTATGTTTCTAAAAAGATGTCTGTATATATGTGCAGTGTCTCAGCAAAGATTATATGGTGTTATTATTCTCCAAACAGGCAGCAGTCCAAGTGTGACATTAGTCTACATTTAATGTTATCAAGAACAGGGACAAAGCTGGGATTGGTATTTTCAAGAAGTTATCAAGGTTGTCATGTTGTCATGTGCTGGCAGCACTGAAAAGCTATCACTTACTTTCTTCTGCTCCCTTATTGGCTAAAGCTACCAGAAGGGCAGTTAATTCCTCATATGTTGTAAAGGCCAGTTGATAACTGCCCTCATCTGAAACTTTCCTGAAAGCACCTGGCCTTATCACCATGATGAAAAGGATGTTCATTATTCTAGTTATTCAAAACCAAAACCTTCTTTCACTAAGGTAAGCAAGATTTTTTTTTTCCTCTAAACCTCTAAACCACTTCACTCAGCATATGCTGCAATGCTGCATATTTACAGCTTTGAAACTTGCATGTATTGGCTGAAGAGAAAGCTACCAGTTTCTCTAAACTTCTTGTTTTTCCAATTGTCAATTGGCAGGTAAGTAAATTCTGTACATTTAGTGTTTACTATACAGAAGTTTACTCCATGGAGAAAGGAGAATGACACACTTGATTCTTTTATTGCTCTTTTACTTGTTAGTGCTCTGACCCTTATATGAGAGCTTGTTTAAAGTTTAAATAGATTAATATTCAAAATACTGATTACCACTGAGAAATCATGAAAAATTATGTTAAAATTTTCTAGCACTCTGGGAATTCATAGAATCACTGAATATCTGGAGCAGGTAGGGACCCATAAGGACCATCGAGTTCCTCTCCTGGCTCCACACAGCACCACCCAAAATCCAAACCCTGTATCTGATCCCAGTGCTTCCAGAAATCTGGCACTGGGGGCCATGCCCACTGCCTTGGGGTGAAGAACAGTTACCTAACCCTCACCCTCCCCTGGTGCAGCTCCATGCTGTTCCCTCAGGTTCTGTCACTGTCACCAGTGAGAAGTGACTGAAAAGTATATTTTGATTGTGTGAAAAGAAAATCATGCAAGGTAAATCAGCAGTAGCAATTAATGTTTCTAAAGACTAATTAAAGCAATTTCAGTTTTTTTCTTTATGAAGACAAGCTTTTTTTTTTTTTTTTTTTTTTTTTTTTTTCTTTCCCCTACTACTGTAAGTAGTACTACTGTAATCTATCATAGTTAAAAAATATTGAGATTTGCTGGGTACCAGCATCTGATATGCCAATCTATCTGTTATTATTTCTTATTTCTGTTATCTTTTCTTCAATGACTGCTCTCATTACCTGCTTCTGTCTCTGCTTGTTGCAGAGATTCCTTGCAGGAGTCCTCACTCTCCTAGTCATTCTTCTATCCAGTGCTTGTTCTGTTATCCTCTCCTGAGTTCTACCTTTGCTACACTTGCTATTTTCACTAGCCCTGCATCATGCCACTCCTTATACGTTAGCTATTTTGGTTTCACATTTGTTAACAGCTGCCTCATTTCTGCTCTTGGAAGAGTGCCTGTGACGGAGGTCTGAGTACAGTCTCTTAGCTGGTATGGGACTGCTAAGCAGCTTATTCTGTCTGGTGCACAATCAAGATGTATAATCAAAGCTTTATGTCTTCTCCACTGTATAACATTTGCTTTATAATGTTTATAGTCCAAGTATCCACACAGCTCAGGAACAGTCAAGTGTCTTGGCTTTGTGCATCAATTCAACTATATATGTTTCTTCATTTTATGTACCTTCTGCTTTTGCAGACATGCTTCTCAGTGGCACACAGAACAACTAATAAGCCCTTTCAGTCCTTTAGTTCTTTCTGTTCATCTCCCATTTTCTCCAAAAGGGGAGTCAAAATATTGTGCCCTTTTTTCTTGAGTTTCCCACCCAAACTCTGCTCTACTATGATTGCAAGCTACTAGAAGTTGTATTCCAGTTTTGTATAGTTTAACACTAGAAAGATAATGCAAACAGAGCTGTCTTCAGGAGAGAGAAGAGTCTAGGAGGTCACATAATTGTGATGTTAGTACTCAGTTAATGATAATCATGCATCTTTTAAGTGGTATGATGAGACCATTACCTTTTCTTAGATTAAATACTACAGTATAGCTAATTTTGCTCAACTTTAAAACTTATTCCTGAATATTGTGGCAAATGTCCTTGTACTGGCACATTGGAGGTAAAATTCCTTTTCATTGCAGAACATGTAGCATTTAAGTGTAGCACTTTACTGGGCTGTCCAGCCTAGTGAAATGGAGAGTTTGTGATCTGTCATAGCTCCTAAGGCAAAGCCATTTAGTATGCCCATTTAGCGTGTAGAATCCAACTGTTCATTTGGGCAGCAGGAAATCAGTTATAAGCCAAACTTAATTTCCCTGTCTTCCAATGTTGGAGTTTT
The DNA here is from genome assembly GCF_019238085.1 of Lagopus leucura. Classification (NCBI taxonomy): domain Eukaryota; kingdom Metazoa; phylum Chordata; class Aves; order Galliformes; family Phasianidae; genus Lagopus; species Lagopus leucura. Next base: position 88,852,110 of record NW_024962262.1, read on the forward strand.
TATTAAGTACCATTTGACTTTTACATTCTATACACCTGAGATTTGCTTAGCTTGACCGCAACTATATATTAAAGACTTATCTCTTTTAGGTATTGATAGATACATAAAATCAAAGGCTAGATTTCTCTCCTGGGAATGTCATTTGTAGTAGATCTCTTGTTAAGGTATTTATTTGGCATTTCATAGATTTTAAGGGCAGACAGGAGCATGCTGATAATTAAGTCTGACTTCCTGTATTAGCTACACTAAGTACCTAATCCAATTAATTTATGCTGCAAGACTACAGCTTGAATTTAAAGCTACCAATTCATGTTTTTATGTGACACTAATCTTGACTTGGGGATTTTCCGTAACAGAAAATGCACCATCTTAGTAGGTTTGGTTAGCTGTTCCAACAGTAATTATTGCACTTGGTATTAAAATGCACAGGGCATTCTGGCACTTTGTTTTGTCTTGTCTTGTTTCTTTCCTAGATCAAGAAAACTGAATTCATTTGCACCTGTTTATTTGAGGTTCAGCACTAGTTGGTTTAGAGTTTGAAAAATTCAGTTGTTGAGGCTATTATTTTGCAGTCTGATACATATTAAAGGAACTTTTGTATTCTTCAAGCAAGCAAACAAGCAAACTTTCAAATTTCTCAGGGCAACATAAAATTTACATATTGTGTGCATACATTCTTTTTTTCTTCTTTTCTTCAGCAAAGTATCCCACTCCCCCTCTTAGTCTAATCTGGTTCCATGTTTTTGACATTTTCCCAGACATGGAGGTGGGTATTCAAAAGATGAAAAAGGCTTTCTCTTGTCAGTTTAGTAAAACTGTAAGAGAAGGAATAAAAGCAGCTGTAGAAACACATTTGTCACATCTGACAGATACATAGTCCAGTTTTGCATTGGAAATACATGGAAATTTCACTTGAGAGTTCATTTCATGGGTCTGATTCAGCTGCAGATTGGGTCCATAGTAGAAGAATGAATTTTCTGTTACAATGTGTAACCTCTTTTACCTTTAAGCAAGTTGTGATTTGTTCCATCTAGCCTTTTTGCATGTCTGCTTAGAGGAAAAAAAAAAGAGGAAGATATTGCTACAAAAGCAGAAGTTATAGGGGAATATTTTAAAAATGATAATGCAAAGGAAAATTAGAACAGTGAGAAAATTGAGACACAAATTGGAATTTTCAAAGCATCATGCAGCCTATTGATCTATGAGTAATTACAGTTCTCCTACTTTCACTAATGTAAGAGCCTTAAGTCACAAGATCAGTTTAGTCCTGATGAGAAAGTTGATACTTAACTCTAATCTAATCTTTACTCGGGCAGATTTTTTATCATTAGCTTTCTCTTTAAGAACTGTCATCAAGAATATTATTCGTTATTAGTGACATTACTGCAGTAGGGTTTAAAGTACTATTTCAAATTTAAGTAAAATAAGAACAGAGAATATTACTACTGGAAGGCACTCATCCAGGAATTTGTATGTTATTATAGAGAAGCGATGGAGAGAAGTTGTACAGCTATGCTTTATTATTCATTGTTGATGGAGATATTTTTAGTTAGCCTAATGCTGGCGTAATTATGCAAATGAATGCTCTTCCTGCATGTTAGGATTCTGGATAATGTAGCAACAGAAGTACTAAACTCAGACAATCAGAATATTTTCTAGGGTTGCACATTTTTATGCTCTGTTGAAATTTGTCAATACTTCAGCAATAATGGCAGCTTTTATAGTTTTACCTTCTGATATTACCACGTGATGATTAGTGTAAAGTCAGTTTGGGTAATTATAAAAAGAGTGAGTCATAAGTGTATCAGCTGAAGTGTAGCAAACATTAAAGACAAATATGAGAGATGGAAAAAAAGTATATCTTCTGGTTACAACAGAGGTAAGACAATACAAGTTGGATGTTCCAGGGAAGTCATGTGCTGAAGCACAGCAATTAAAGGACTGGAAACCCACAGTAGATAACACATTTCTCTCTGGCAGCTACCATCAGGTCTCTTTTGGCTTATAAGTCTCATTTAACAATGATTTGATATTGTCTCACAAATTGGTGAGCTGCAGCCTGCTCTGCTTTAATGCCATAAGCATTATGCTATAAACATATGACCAATGCAATAAGCCAAGAATTCTTAAACCCCGACAGGACTTCTTTTTGTATGCAGATGTGTCATCTGGGTCCCGCTGCTCTGATGTCGTCCTTATGTATTTACAGATAAAATTTCAACCGTTCTGTTCTCATTTCCCTTTTCAAAAAACAAAACAAAACAAACAATGAGCAACGAGGCTCCTGTTTATTATGAGACAATAAATAATTAGGAGAATAAACCTTATGTATTTGGGATTTCTACTTCTCTGATGATGAGGAAGATACATTAGGCACAACATAACATGCAATATTGACATAAATTCGGATCGTCATTTTACGGAAATTGCTAAGACACTGCCTCACTGCCTGAAGGAATGACTGAGCACCCAGTGGAGTGACACAGCCAGTCCTGGGAGCACAGTTGGAAGTAATTCACCTGTGGGACTGAAAGGCATAGAACCTTGTCCCACCCTTCCCTAAGACTCATATAAGAGCAGGCTGCCACAAGGGAAGGATTTCTACCTGGAGATCTCTCCTTTTGGAGTATCAGTGAGCCCTGATCCTTGGAACCAGGTATGCATGAGATAAAATGGCCTTTGGAGGTGCAACTAGGACCTAAGTGGTGTGATCTACTTGCACCTTGTGACAGACTGTTAGAAGTAGGCAGAACAGTCATCCTATAAGTAGTTGACAAATGGCCCTCAAAAATTATAGTGCAAACCCCAGTTTTCATTGCTAAGGGGACACTAATCATGTTGTTATGGCAAATTAGAATCCTCCTTCCTCCCTTTTTAGTTTCTGATATAGTAATGCAACCATCAACATCAGGCCAAAGGGTGTGGTATCAGAGACCTGGGCATGCTGCTGTACAAGCAAAAATATTAATTCAAAACAGAAATACTACGTGCATTCATACTGGTACCAACTAAACACTTACTCTACTCCTCGTGAGATCCATGACCCACCTAAACCACCAGCAGAGGCAGGTGGCATAAGCAAACATGGATATGTTCCAGTGCCACTGAAGGATATTCACAAGATCCTGATCCTGTTCTTCAGTGGCATCAAGTGATGGACTTTTTGAACATCTTTCAAGCTGAAATGGTACAATCCAAAACTCTGGACTCTTTATATCACAATGGGAAAAGTTGTATCCGCATTGCGATATAACATCTGTCGTGTTATAAATTGTACAGAATAGTTTGCCCCCGATTTGCTCAATTAGTGGTTCATGCCGTGAAGCGGTGGAGTGTATGAGAATTGCGAAGTCATGGCCTGAACCAATGACTGAATGCCTGTTGAAGGAACACAGCCAACCCTGGGAGCACAGGTGAAAGCAATTCACCTGTGTGACCAGAAGGGATAGAGCCTGATCATACCCAACCCTAAACTGCATTTAAGGGCTGGCTGCCACAAGCAAAGGATTTCTACGTGAAGATCCCTCCTTTTGGAGTATTCAGTGAACACTGATCCTCGGGATTGAAAAGCGAATCTATCTTTCTTTAATTGGATTGTAATTATTACCCTTTTTTGGGTAATTTAAATCTGGTTATCTGCCATTGCCTTTCCCTACAGGCATATAATTGATGAGCGAGGTAACAGGCATTTTTTGATTTGGTTAGTCTGGCTTCTTTTCCATTACACTGAAGAGTTATAAAACATTTCTTGTATTCTTATCTAATCTTAACCTGAACATCTTATTGAAGAAACTCTCTGTCGCTGCTGTCAGAAAATGTGTCCTCATTAACAGGCTGTATTTAACCTTTAAGTTGTCTTGATGGAAATATTTTTAAAAATTCTTGAGAGCCAGGATTTAGCTTTTGCAGTAAAGGCAAATGAAAGATGATAATCATCTCTGATTCTTCTTTTTTTTTGTAATAAGTGTGTAACAGTGTTATTTCTAAATAATTTTAGACTGGGTGTTGTGCTTCTCCCTGCAAAACTGGAGAAAAAAGATCATTGTCCTTCATAAAAAATGAATTGCAAGAATTCATATAAGGTAATAACTGAATGTAAAAACTAGTCCATGTTTACTTCTAGTATAAGTATTCAGTGTTTAATTTGCAAGTTTTGCTCCAAAGATTAGTTAATGGGTTAAAAGATACAAAGCCACATTGGTCTGGTCATACAGTTTCAAACAATTCTCTGTGACACAGTATTTGCTCAACACTTCATGACTTCCAGTGCTTTAGCATTTCAAATGATAACAGTGATGAGTATTATTTCCCTTGCTGTATTTATACACTGCATTGACATTTGCATAATTTAAAAAAAAAAAAAAGCAAAAAAAAAAAGCTTGAATTGAAAAACTTCAGAAAAAGATTAGAAGATTTTGTTATTTGTTCTCTCTCTGCATTGATAGATTTGGCTGCAGATCTAGTACTATAGGAACACAGCAAAATATCTGATACTTGCAGACATTAACCAAAATAATTTAAGTCTAGGAGCAATGTGTATACCTAAATCTTTTAATAAAATTCTCATATGATAAAGAAACTTTGGTCTGCTTAAGCTGAAACAATTAATTCCAGAATTATATTCTTACTGAAAAATCAGAAGCATTGTGGCGCTCCCTCATCCTCCTCAGTTCACGATTGTTAACTTTTCAAAACAGAATTTCATAAAAGAAATACTCAGATAGATTAGGTGATCTGTAAAACAGCAAATTTCAAATTTTCAGCTTCAGTAAACAGTTTTCAGACTTTAATTAAGTGAAGCATTTCATAAAACATATTTAAAGGTCAAATTTAGAAGCACATTTGTTTACAAGGAAAGACTGTGTTTTCTCTAATGACACTAAATGTTAGATTAAATTGCAGAGATATCTGGTAAAACGTTAAAATACTTTGTTCTAGTATTTGAAATATCTATTGAGAATATCATATTTTTTAATTAATTACATTCTAGAAAAAAAATGAAAGAAGTGAAAGAAAAATAGGAGTTCAAAGCATTTTTAGTAGTATCATTTGGAAGAATGTGTCAAAATTCATAAACTTTCTATGATTAGTCATTTTCTTAGTGTGCCTACTTGCAGTATTCTCATGTATTTCTTTGTATGTGGGCAGTTTTAACACTATGAACTTGTGGAATTATAGTTAACAATGCTATGTTGAGTTTGAATAACAACATTAAATTCTGTTTTGTGCTGCAAAACAGTGGTTATCTTCCAGAGTCCATCAGACAAAATGATTGAAAAATGGGAGCTGCATTTATTTGATTCTTCAGCAGATTTCCTCCTGCCTTTTTTACCCAACTGGTGATCTGTTCTCAAGAGTGAATTTCTTCTTCCTTGACAATAACAAATATGATGAAACATACGGCAGTTCCCAGAAGGTAGAGAGCTAGCGCAGTTAGATCATATGCCATTTCCCCGAGCTCTTACTGTAGAGAAGGCAGTCGAGGAGAGGAGTGGCTGCATCCAGCACTCTGCCAGCAGTACTGGGTTGCTGGGTGATTACCTGGAGGGCACCTTCTTTATCCTGGGCCTGTTTAAAAGCTTGGGCAGCGGACCAGGAAGCCATCGCAACTTTCTCTGACTGCCTCTCCCTTTCTTGTTTGCCAAATATATGCTTAATGAAGCAGGAAGCCTGGCCCACAGTCCACTGCTTTATATCGATGTAACTAATCTATAATTTGTGTAGCTGAGTTCAGAGAGTTGGATACCTAATTTCCCAGTAGGAGGATTATTATATCATATGCTTCATATGTGTCTATAGATACACATTCTTCCCAGTGCACCAAAGCTAGTTTGTAATAAAACTGCTATGCTTTCTTAAATGTCTCACCAACATTTACAATCTGACTGTTTCTTATGATTATTAGCCCTTCCAAAACTCTTTCTTTACTATTCACCTAACTTTTTCCTTCCACTGGAGTAGCAAATGACCACCATGCTTAGCTACTGTGAGTGGTTTCTGATGGAAAGATGGGGATTTAGCACACCATAGAGCTTTTGATTTGTCCAGCAGTTTCCTTTCTTAGGTTTTACCTTAAACTTTGAACACAGTTTATACATTTGTGTAGGGGCAATATGACATTTTACTCCAAATTTAACAGATAACAGTTTGCAGCATCAGTTTCAGCTTCACAGTGCTTTCATATCTAAAGCAAAAAAAAAAAAAACAAAAAACAAAAAACAAAAAACATATGTTTTTATTACTGTTACCTGCTTCTCAATCAATGTGTATTTCTAAGTGTAGAATATTTTTTTTCCAACACTCAGTATCTCAATATCGTGGCTGAAGTCATGAAATGCTTAATATTACTGATTCCCTTTAGTAAAAGAGCTTTTAAAGACTTTTTTTTTTTTTTTTTTTTTTTTTTTTGTACTCTTTCTTTGCTCCAAACACTATTCACTTCTCTGAACATTCTCATTCTACTGAGTAAACACATAGCACAAGCTTCATGGAGCAGTGGTATGTCTTCAGCGAACATTTTTTTAGTTTTTCTCAGTGTTGGTTTTTTTCCCCTTTGAATTATGATGAAATTAAAATTGATGGAACCTTTCTCAGACTAACAGATGAAAAATACTACACACAGGCTTTAATCCTCTCTTCCTCCTACTGAATCCCAGAAATGTAAAGGTTCTTAATCACAAATCACAATACATTACAGTCTTGGAGTGAACAGTTAAGACCACCAGTAGTTTAATATTATGTTTACAACCATACTTTGTTCAGAATAGTCCTTTTGAAATTTGAGAATAACAAATGACAGGAATGAAAGAACATCCATAGGACATCTAATCCCTTTTCCTGCCCAACACCTGTGTAATTCCTGATAAATATCTATCTAAATGTGTTCTTAAAAATATATGCAATGCTAGTGATTGCACTGACTCCCTAGGCAGTCTATTCTAGTTGGCTTCATTATCTCAACGTTAGAAAATTTATCATGTCTCACTGGAATCTTTTTTAATGCAACTTAAGCTCGTTACTGTTTGTCCTATTGCCACAGGCACTGAGAATTCTGCAGCAGTTTTTTACTGCTGAAAGCTGTTCAGTCTCAGCACTGTTCTCTCTTTACTAGACAAAGCAGCTCTGTCAAATCACATTTTCTGCTTTTTGTTGTTCCCCTCTAGTGTCCAATTGGCCCACATCTTTCATACAATGTGGTTTGATCAATGCTGAGAGAAAAGGATTGCGCTGAATATTTTGCAGGCTGTATTTATACCTCCTAATGTACTTTTTTATAATGCCTAACACTGTTGACTCATATTCAGTTTATGATCCTTTTAAACCTTTAGATCTTCCAAAGCTACTACCTCACTAGTTATTAGTCATTTTGAATTTGTACAGCTTATTTTTCCTGCTTAAGTGTAGAACCTAGTGCTTACTTATTTCAGTAGTTTTGCAGAGTGTTTTTCCAGTTTTTAAAGATCGTTCCTTTATTTGTTGAATTTAATACACTTGTCATTCATACTAGCTGGTATCTGTGGTTTTAATAAACACACTCTCAGCTAGGCCATTAATAAAAATACTGTCTAAAACTTGGTGAAGATAACTATGTAATACATTCTTTAATCTTGATGGTAACGGGCAATTCTAATCATGTTTCAGTCTTGCAGCAGATTTTGTGTAGATTGTGTTTGGATTGTGAGAATGTTGTGTAAAGAAAAACTTACTAAAGAGAAGATACACAAGAGAAACCTAGTTGTTCTCAATGAAGTCTTTCAAGGAAGGAAATTAAATTGTTTTGATATGATTTATTCTTGACAAATCTATGTTAGCTGTTACCTTGTTTTATTCAAGGTGCTTATGAATCACTCGTTTCTCATATCCCAGTATTTTTGCAGGAGCCCAAGTTAAACAGACTGGTCTATAATTCCAATGTTTACACTTATTCCCTTCCCTAAAAGTACCTAGTATTTTTACTTTCCTGTCATTCTAGAACTTTACTTGCCTCCCACAGGTTATCAAAATAATTTATGTTTGAATTTCTTTCATACAGTTCCTTAAGCATAAATGGAGTTAAGTTTACTGCTACCAAAACATGGAGTTCCCACTGCTAATTTCCCTTTTTCCCCTACCAGTCTTGCATCAGGAAGGAGCTTCTGACAGCACTTCTGAGATATTGTAAATTTTCTTAATTCCTTACCTCACAAGAAGGCAAACCATTGGAAAAACAAGGAAAAAAAAAAAAACAAGATCTCAATTTCTTTTATCATATCGGTGAAGTAAATCAGTAAACACAGGGGACAACTGTCTATAACTTTTTTTTTGTAATCTTTCCCCACAACCCTGAGGCTTCACTTGCACATAATTAAGATTATTGAATTGCTTAGGGATTCAGTAACGCAAAAAAATAGCAAGGTGGAGAGGTGTAAAATCCTACAAGAAACAAACAAACAAGCAAAAAAAGTGGAGTGTCAGTGTGGTTGGTGATGTGGCAACTCAACAGCATTACAGACTGTTCTCAGCACGCATTGCACATCCAGTTTCTCCTCCTGACACATGCCTGCCTCACAAAATAGCATTCCAGTGATTTATCAGAGGAAGAGGGTAATTAATATTTGTTCTATCTTAGCTATCTTTCGAGGGTTAACCGATCAGTGTATGCTTTCAAAGTGTGTATATCCTGCTTGCAGAGACTTTTTGCCCAACCAAAGATGCCAGAAGAATGCACGAGGAAGTGAGAGGGATTGGCTGCAGAACTTCATGCTTGGGAATTTTAGAGGGAATGGGATTGCAAGGCAGCTGGAAGTGGAACATCTCTTGGTGACAGCAAGCCATGAGACTGCAACCCTATCCTGTAATCTAGCCTCAACCTTTATTCTTTCCTGTTGCTTGCTTACAATCACTAACAGCTTAATAGCTTATGATGAATGCTGTAGACAAGCAGGAAAATTTTGGCCTTCTGGCATCATAAGCTGTGACTTACTTTCTCCATATAGTAAGTGAGCAATAATTATTTGGTCTTCTTCTCACAATTCATGTTACTATAGCCTGCTTTCATGTTTTGATGTTCTTTAGTTTCAAACTTGAATCAGAAAGCTTAAAGAAAAACATTCCAGTGATCTATGAATATATCATCGTTTTGTTCCTCCTCCTCTTCTATGATCTGATTGTTTCTAACGCTGTTCTGGAGCAGCAGTGTTTATATCTGCTTTACATCATAGACATTTTTCTTTTATATCCCACTGCTTTCACACCTTACGTTTTTTCTTTTATCCTTTCATTTTTTGTATAACTGGTAGAATCATATAATTATTATTTTTTTAAATCCTGTGGAAGTAGATGACTCAGAAGCATCTACAAGAATTCTTCTGCAGATGCCACATCATTTCTTCCAAATGGTAGTCCTTGCAATGCAATGCAAATCCCCTTGTTAGTATTAAGTAGATAAGTGCCCACACAAACATGCATGAGCAAGAGAGTTTATCAGATATGTTTCACTGACAATCAGATTGTTGCTAATTTTTAGAGGAGTCAATTTTCCATTGGTTCAAGAGAAGGTGAGTTTTAATTGAGACTCTCTATCTGATGTATAATGCCTCATAAAGTTAATTCAATATTTGTACAGGTAGAATAAATTGTATTTTATATTAGAAAAGTTAAAAATTATTTCAACCATTTCAAATCAGAGTTGAATAGTTACTGACACTGAAAATCTGCTAAGCTGTCTTTTTTTTTTTTTCTTCCCCCCAAACCAATTCTCTGTCCCTTTCACAGTTTAGGCTTTATTTATCTTATGCAGAGAAGAATCATCAAAATCAGTGACTTGCTTCATTTCCATAAATTTGAACTGGAGCCACATCATACTGTCACAAAGCCCTAAATCAGCACTATAATTTTACATCCTTGTACATCCATACTTCTGTAATGTAAAATTTAAACTCCATGCTAGTGCCAGTTAGTAATACTATGAAATGCTATTTTCAGTCTGCATCTTTTTTTTTGCACGTGCTGAAAAGATGTAAAAGTTTGTTAGATTTTTACAGATCGCCTGTATGATTTTTTCCATTAAAGATTTAGGTACAAGAATTGAGCCATGAAGAAAGAGAAGGAAAGACGAACTCATTTTCAATAAAACAAAGTAGAATACCATTCTGAGCAATTTCAATATAATATTGTTAGTGGAGCTACTAAACTTGAACTGGCTTCTTACTAACAATAATTGACTGTGGTCTACATTTTATCTCACTACACGAACATATTATATAGGTGTATATTTAAGATACAGTGGAATCCAACAAGTAAAGTTGCTCAAAACGTATGATGTGATCATGTCCATAATGTGATTAAAAACATTCTCTTAACTAACACTGTTATAACAAAGTGTGAAAAGCAGCTTACAGACTACTAATAAATGCAACAGTCATCTTTTAGATGTGACAACCATTTATAACTTCCAGTTGTTTAATTATCTACTCTTCATGGGTTTAAATATTTTGCATAGAAAAGCTGCAAATATAGCACTCAAGTTAAGAATGGCTGTGTCAGGTGTTAGCATAATTTTACTGCCACTACTACTGACAGCATTCTTTGATAGTGTATTTTGATCTAAGGACCATAGTTCTCATGGCTGTGTGAAAATTGTTCTTGTGAAGTAAATACAATTTTATTTGTTGATTGGATTGTTATCTTGGCTGAAAAAAGTAAGTTCCTACAGTTACTTAATTTACTTGTACTTAGATTGCACACTGGGAATAAATGCATTATTACAAAACTGGGTAATTGGCTAATCTTAAGGTAGTTGAAAATGGAGAAACTTTATTGAAATGAGAGAAAATTCTAAAGCTATTTGAGAAGATACTTGGCCTACAACTTATTAAGACCAAACATCAGTTTGAAAGTAAATGTAAAATCCCTAGCAATCACGTTTCTTCATTGCTCAGATTTATAAAGTGTTAATAGTGGCCAAAGTCTTACAGACTTGTACGTATCACTCAGTAAGATGGCTCCAGTCATATAGTGTCTTTTTTTATAGCTGGTTGCAGTGATGAAAATGGAGTGAGTGCTAACTTCTAGAAATCAGAGCAGTAACTCAGTAAGAAGTATTTTAATACGATGCTGAAAAAAAAGACAACACTGACATGGCAGAAAGGGGCTAATGTGTTCCTAAGAGACTTGTGCAATGGTCTGATACACCATTTTTCTCTCCATGAACTCACCATTGCTAAGATGAATGTTGGAAATTCTCCGTCCAGTTTCAATCTTCATGGCCTCTTGAGGCCAATATCTATGGGAAGATGCTTGCCCCACCCAATATATTGTCACCCTGGTGTCACCTGAGGAAATGTGCCTGCTGTTGTTGCAGACTCTTGGCTCCTTATCATGCTATGGAGCCAAAGCTTCCTGCTGTTGATCATGGCAGTGAGGAGGCTCCAGACATGTGGAACAGCTCTTTGGTTGGTGTAAGCTATAGACAACTGCACAGCTGCTACTACAGTGTACACAGGAGTAAATGAGTTTCCATCTTTACTCATGAGATTATTGGAACAACTGGCCTTGTCTAGGAAAGAGTGTGGCTGGAAGTCACTGTGGGTAAGGTGACAGTTTTGGCATCAGCTATGGCTTGAGCCAGAGACAGTATAATGCTGAAAGATTGGTAAGCGCTGTATTAGAGGTGTTATAGGATCCCAATTCACCCAAGAGTGGGCCATCGGGAGTCATATGTGCAGTCTTAAGAGAGTAACAGATTATAAAAGGGTAGGCCAAGTAAAGGAAAAATGCTGTTTGAAATCACAAATCAAGTTTGCACATATTTGTTTAAACTGCTGGACATTTGAAGATGATATAGAGAAAAGTTGTAAAAATGTTTTCTTGATAGGCTAAATATATTTATATTATAAAACAGTTTTTCAGAGATGTGTACCTTTCCAAAAAATGCATTAGTCAAGCATGCATTATTCTTTAGAGTCTTTGGAAATGGAAGATCAGATTTGATGATCAGGTGAAATTTCCTTCCTCTAAGATGACTTAAAATGAAATTTTGATGAGTAAATAGTATAAACAGAAGACTTAAGTTTGATTACTTTTTTTTTTCTGTTATTTATCTTTAACCTGAAATAACATAAAAGCATTGAGGAAAACCTCTGTAAATCACTCATTTTCTGCACAGATTAAGATGCAAGTATTTGCAGTATGTAATGTTGCACCTGATACAGAGAAGCAACACAGCATGTTTCCCTGTCTGATATATCCTTTTGTCAGCTATGCCAAGAGTCATGTCATCTTCAGAATAAGTCTATCTGATTAGATCTTTTCCATTTTGTTATTCTTAACTATGTTATAAATTCTTCTAATAATTTAGCGTTAATTAATTAATTAATTAATTAATTAAAATAACCAAGATATCATTAGCAGGATTGCTGATAAAGGCAGCTGTAACTGAAAAAGTGTCTATTCTTTTACTAGTCTCAGAAAGAAGAAAAATAACTGCTTTTAGGTGACCTGTCTCACGATTCACGAGAGCAAGGGAATGTCTATGCACGTAGAATGTCAGGATTTAGAAATACCTAGGTAATATTTAAAGGAACAGAAGAACAGCAGAAGGAAATAGATGTTATTTCAATGCCTTATTTTCATCATTCTGCTTCTTCTGCATAACTGGATTTCAGATCAAGAATGGAATTTTTACTTTGTATAAGCCTTTATACACTGTTGAACCAATGCATTTGTGTCAGTAAAAACTCTTTTTAAAGTCACATAAAATTATGCATATTTATTTTTATTAAAAAACAAAAAACAAAAAACTGAGAATTGTCACCAGGGGTTGCAGGGGTTTTTACCTGTAGCATACTGTTATGAAAACTGACAAGATCTTTCCCTGCTGGCAAAATTAAATGTCCACCTGGACCTTCTGGCATTAGCGTCCTTTTATGTGCTTTAATGCTTTCTTATTACATTAATACCTACTGGAGGAAGATCAGTATCTCCGAAAACTTATCATGTAATTAAAAAAGGCTCAAGATGACAGAAAAGCAGCTTTATTTGAGGAAGGAAAAAAAAAAAAAAAAGACTTTTTCAGAAACATGAAGGAGTATGTGAGAATATGATCTGAATGTTTTATCCCTGTGGATATGTAACTGGGAGAAACTGACTTTGACTTTTCTTCCCCCCTCCACATTCCAAACTTTATTTTTGTAAAAAATGAAATACTTTAACTGTTAGTTTTGAGAGACATCACTGTTATACTTTCTCACCTTGCCCTAGCTCTGGTATGGTTGCATTAACTTTTGCCATTACCTTCTAGGGAATTACTGGGTACTTCCTGAACTCTGGCAGAGTGGTGACAAGCATGATCCAGGTTCATACTGGCACTTGTATAAGCAATCAGAAAATACTTGCATTGCTTACACACTATGACCTTATTGGTTCAGAACCTGGGATTCTTCCAGTGATAGGTTTTCAAGCAGCAGAAATGTGCAGGTACAACAGGATTACCTTATTATCATGGTTTGTTACTTGTATGAGTTTATGTCTGGCATATCTGAATGGTGACTTACTGCACACAAAGGTGTATTTAATTAAAAATAGAAGTGGGTTTTATGAAGACGTAGCATTTATGCTTACCTGTGGTTTTGTTAATATCATTTAAATTCAACTGGAATGGCTGTTTTCACTCCTCGTGTTGAATTTTAAAATGTGTGCATCACTGGTTTCAAATACTCATTTTGTCCCAGTGTTTGAAATAAATGCAGTTCAGGTAATAGGAAAGTGGGGTTTGTGGTTTTGGTTTTTTATTTTATTTTATTTTATTTTATTTATTTATTTTTTTTTTTCCCAGAGGATAGTGAGATGGCTGAAGAAGGTGTGTGCAGACTGAGGTAAATGAAGGAACACTGTGTTACTGTTTAGGCCTTTTGTTTATTGGGGAGGAGGCTCAAGCTTAGGTTGTGTAAAATGGTAATTTCTTTGTAGGCTACTCATTCTAAAGCTCTGGACAGGGAAAAGTCACATGTTTTAGTGTAGCTCTAGTGAAGGTGATAGGTTTCCATTTCACAATGGCTGCGAAGCAGAGCTGGTGAAGCCTTGTTAATTTTTCAGTGATTCTTCTCTTTTTTTTCTTCAGCAAAAAGGGAATCTGTTCTGATTTAAGTCATATGCTGCAGTGATAGATACGGTAAAACACGATGTATAATCTCTCATTCAGAAAAGTGTGGAGGCTACACAGATAACTTGGGTTTAGAAGTAACTTATCTGCTGTGTTCTAAATGACAGAAATAAATCTGTTGCTATCTAATTGCTTCATCCAATTTATGCCAAGATTTTTCTGACTTTATATCTTGTAACACATCCCCGTTGCTGCATATAGGAATAATTTTCTTAAATGCTTTCCTTTTGAATACTTTAATATTCAGCTCACTTTCTGAGTTGGTTTACATGAGATCTTAATCAAACTTAACAGACCCTATCTGGATTACCATTTTACTATTCCTTATTTGTTCTTGCATTATGTGAGGATTTTTCTCTGAGAAATCCTGATAAAAGATTTCAGGCATCTCTTCTAATTAATGATTTTATTCCTTAATTAATGATTTTATTCCTTAATTTTAGATTTTGTCAAATATTATCTCTCTGAAAAAGAAATACAATGTCTTCTGTCTTCTATGTCTTCTGTACCAGGATGCAACAGTAAAGAATGAAGACATCCATTGGCAAGCTCCTTGCTCCAAAATGTGGAGTAAATGATAAGAGTTGGATTCACATTTGGAGGATAGAGGTTATAATTCTGTTCTAATTTTTCAGAGTTAATGTTAAAAACAGTTCACAATTATGTTCCGAGTGGGATGGAAGAGATGCATCCCAAAAGCACATCTCATTGCTATTTTCTTGCTGATCTTGTTTCCATTTTAACTGGTTTAACTATTGAAATTAAATATAGGTGGAAATAAGATTTCTAAGCTATTGTGCTGAAAAAAAATGTTAAGAATAGAGAATCTGGAGATTGGTGAACTGGTTCATTCAGAGGGAAGTCACTTCTTACGTAAAATTCTCATGTCATTGTACATACAAGTCATTCCAAAAGTCATTCCTCCTGTTTATTTCCATGGAAAGTACAACAGATACGAAGAGCACAATAACACAGTTTCATAGAGAAAGATCTCTGCCATAAAACATTATGTTTTTTGTTTTTTGTTTTTTTTTTAACATAGTCACCACTATTAGCTACACATTTTCTTCAGCAATGACCAAGAGCCTGTATACCACACTTGGAGAAATCTGCATGACCATCCTGAACGTGGCTTGCCTTTCACACTGCCATCACCACTGCTGAAACACACCACCCACTGCTTCTCTATGTTCACATCCACTGTTTAGTCTCCATAAACATTCAGCAAACATCAATGAATATCAGTGGGTGCAATTATTTCCACATGGAGGACTTCAGTGACACATATTTGCTCCATAGGCAACTCTATGTCAGATACCATTCTGTTAGGTTGCCCATCTGCTGCCATCAGCCACATGACAACAGAACATAACAGAATATTGGTGGGAAGGTTCGACCTCTACTGCCATATCACCAACGTCTGCCTCTGATGTTGTAGATCAAAATAATGATATAGCAGGTATTACTTTTGGAGCAACCCTCATGTATGCAGACTAGCCCTGTTGACTCTATGCTCAGCAGAGTATGGTGTAAAATGTACTTGCATGCTAAGAAGTCAAATTGTGTTCCTTTGGTGTTGCTTCTCACGGTGCAGTAACCTGCCTTTCCACCCCACAGGCTTCTCTCCAGCCATCAGGTGAATGAAGCATCGTATTCCTAAGTGATTACATGACTGATTATAGCCAAGACTTCTGCTAACTCAGCCTTGTCTTTCATGTAGTTTCTTGAACATTATTAAAAATTATGAAAATTATAAATCTTTAATAATGGAAGGGAAGGAGAATGGAAGAAAAGAACTTGGAAGAGAGAGGAGGAAAAAGAAAGGAGATGGAACTGTGATTCCCAGGCAAGCTACTAATATGAGACAGTCACTGGTCTAGACCCAAATTTCACTGATCTGTATTTTAGCTGTATTTTGTGGCATTCAGCTTCTTGACATGACAAAGACACATAGCTATGCTAAGTGTCCATGGCAAATATCCTTTGTTTAGGTGGTCTGCAGATCTCCAAGTATTGATAGTGGAAGTTAAAGGTATTCACTCAGAAATACTCAGCCACTAAATAGGATTGCCCTTTAGTGTGATTTTGTGCTGCAATTGATTAACAGCAGTGTATTAAATGTCCAGTGGGAATTGAGTACACACTCAGGCTGTGGGTACATCAACCACCAACTGTTTGGTCACAGGGATCAATACTGTCTTTGTGCTTCTCTTTACTCTTCTGTCTGTCTCTCTCTATTTTTGAGTTTGTTAGTGGTTTTTTTTCATTTCATTCATGGATGGTGAATGCTTTGGGATTGGTTCCCATGGTGAAAATCCTGTTTATGGCTGAGAGTAATATTTACTGCAGTAATAGAATACAGATTGTAATGAAAACAAAAATAGTATGCATAGATCTGGACAGGGATCATATTTATTAAGCCTATCTGAGGCTGTCTCTCAGTTTCATACTGTAACTAGGCTCATCTTTTCATACTGTATTTTTTAAACCAAGGACCAAACTGACAAGTTTCAAATGACTGTCTTATAATAAGGTGTTATTTTATCCTCCTCCAGCTATTTCACACCTCTAGCTATTCCCTTCAGGCAGATTCTAAAATGAAATTAGTGTGGGGGTCAGTAAAGATTATGCACATTGAAGAAGCAATGAAAAAGGCTTGAGAAAATGTTAACCAGCACATTACACCTTTAATCCCAGAGGCAGAACAGTGATCACATATAATGTATGCATTAATACCAAATCAACACAAATCATTCATAATGGCCTAGCTATCATATTGAGAAGAAGAATAGAAAATACATAACATACATAAAATTATAATAAACTAGTATAATGTGGACAAAATTGCATCTATTAACCAAGACAATCATTTTCACATACTCTAGTGAGCTGTTCCTCCACTCCTCACTCAAAAATAAATGCCAGGACACTATATAGCTGTCATCTGCAATTTGTTTTAGATAACCCATTGTGTGTACCATTGTCTCTTGCAATGTAAGTATGTATTTCTGACAAGGTACAACTCCAGATCTGTAGAATATGCCAGATGGTTCGCGGTTATCAAAGTGACTGACATGATAGAATAAGCACATCCATCCCTTAGAGCCATCTTCATTAAACTGTCCTGATTTCCATGGTGAACTCACTTAGAGCATCTTGTAAAATGTTGTAGATTGACCTCAAAAAACCCTCAAAAGCAACATTCAGTCCATTTCGTAGTTTGCTTTTTCCATTCCATTGTAAGAATGCCACTATTCATTTCTGATGAGTCAATAAGAGGTCTGATTTTGTGAAGTTGTAGAAGTGAATATTTTTCTTCACTTTTTGTGCCACAGATCCAAACTTTTCTCTGTAAATAGTCCTGAATGCTACATCACAATGGGAGAAAACTGAATTACTGGCCTACTGGAAGATCATGTAGGATCTGCAGCACACTGCTCTCCTCTCTCCCTTCTTTCTCCCATTCATGAATATTCCAGTCATTGAACATTAATTTTCATAGCCAGGAAGGAAGAATACTTGATTTCCAGTGGTATATTAGCCTGAAAGCTGGACAAAATTTCTTATTTTTGGGTATGGATGGAGTTGAGTTGATGTGCAAGATAGCAAGGCTTCGTTGCTCTCTGAAATGTCTGCTAAATCCTTTAGTCTGTTTTGGTATATTGTCAGTGAAATATGTGGTGGAAATGGTTTGTTTTTCTAATCTGTTTATTCTGAAATTCACAAATTTTTCAACCAAAACAACTCTGGAAGACCACCATTGCCATCATATCTTTTTCCCTTGACATTTTAGTTTCTTAAGAGTACTAAACATTTTTTTACATCATGGATCAGAAATTTGGTCCCAACATGAACTTCTTACTGTTTACTTTAGTTCAGAACAGATACTTCCAAACCTGTTTCATACTATTGTTTCTTGTAATAGTAGACAATTGGTTCTAGAATGTTTGGGGTCTTATGACCTGTGCCTTGTTAGTGGCCTCCTGATTGGCTGGATAGTGATTGTTACCTGCTTTGTGATTATCTTGGTCAAATTGGGCATGCCTCCCTTCCCCATATAAGAAACACATGACTAGGGGAACAGATGGATGGCTTGGGAAAGGGAAGGGAAGCCAAGGGGGCATAGATGGGGGCAGAGTGCTCCAAAAGCTTTCCGAATGACTCTGCTTGTGACAGAGGGACACTGTGGTGACTTGCTGAGGTTCTGACAGGACAACGCATCCATACTGAATCCTTTTAGATTTGTACCCTCATAATGAACCATTATGCTGCCATTCTGGTAGGTCATGACATGCCTACTGCTAACTGGGACATGGTGATGAGTGGACAGGAATTGTAATCATTACAGTCTTGTGTGAGCATATTATTGGCAAATAGTGATTATTAAAGTGACTCCATGACTGGATGGTTGTCTGGAACGTGTGAAGCTGAAGAGTTAGGAGGCAAATCTGGCTAGTAATCTTTGCATTGGGATTTTTTAAGCCATTAAATAAACATACTGACTGGGGATGTGAAGGTTGAGAGCAGTTTTGGACGTAGCATCCATGAAATAGTGGAGTTCAAGGCCTTGGGTGGAAGAAGCAGGGCAATAAGTAGGATTACAACCCTGGATTTCAAGAGAGCCAACTTTGATCTCCTTGGAGGTATCCCATGTGCTAGAGCATTGGAAGGTAAATGGGCCGAAGAGAATTGGTGAACATTTAAGCACCACTTCTTCCAAGATCAAGATCAGTGTATCCCTAAGAGTAAGAAACCAGGCAAATATGGCAGAAGACCTATATGGATGAGCAAAGAGCTCATGGAAAAAAATCGAAAGAAAGAAGAAAGTCTATGAAATGTGGAAAAAAGGCCTTGTTAATTAGGAGAAGAGAGGGAGCAGGAGAGGTGTCCAAAAGCTGGAGGATAGCCAGCATCACTCCAATCTTGAAAAAGAGCAAGAAGAAGGATCCAGACAACTACAGGCCAATTAGCTTCACCGCTGTCCCTGGAAAGGTGATAGAACAACTTGTTCTGGATACCATTTCCAAGGAATTGAAAGAGAAGATTATTAGGAGTAGTCAGCATGGATTCGATGAGAGCAAATCATTCCCTACCAAACTGGTAGTCTTCTATGATGTCATGACCAGCTGGATAGATGAGGGAAGAGCAGTGGTGGTTGTGAACTTTGACTTTAGCAAGGCTTTTCACTCCGTCTCTCAGAGTTGCACCAGGATCTGACTACTACACCACCTCCTGGCTGCACCAGAATCTGACTACTTGCCCTGTCTCTGTGCTGCCATGTGTATGTTCCAGAACTGACCACAGTGCTCCTGGTCCTCTCCTCGCTTTGTTAGCTGAAAGCAGTAACAGTCCCATTTCACCTCTCTGAAAACTTTGCTTGCATGAAACTGAGATACAGTCTATCCCTATGCAATTTTCAGCCAGTTTTAGTGGCTTAAAAGGAGAATAAATTTCATAACACTTTAGGGGATTTTGATTCTTCCCTGAAACTGAGCCTTGGAAGACCATTGTTTAGACTGTGTTTCCGATGCACAGTTTTTTGTTCTAAATCTTGAATTATAGTTTAGTTGCCTCCTAAATCTTTGCCCTGTGAAAGCTGTGAGTTCCTGATATCTTCCAAGCTTGCTTTTTGCAAATCACACACTGCTCTTCCCTATGCATGTATCCAAAATGTGACTGCAACCAAAATGTGAGTCCATAGGTTTAGTGGCAGTCCTCTTGAACCGTTATTTGGTAGCAGAGGTAAATGGCTTTGATCATCTTTAATATTCTTTCATCAATCTGAATTTGGTAAATATTCAGGAGGCATTATGTTTTTGATGGTTGAATGGGTCTAGAACAAATATCTGGTTCAAACAAATCTTCCAGCTTTCACTTTGTCATCAATTTGCTATCAATTAGGGACAAGCTTTTATGCTTCAGAAATCTCCAGGGTCCTCATTTGTGCTCATTTATTTTGTATTTCCTTATTAAAGAGTATATTTTTCTGTAAAATTTTTAGTTACCATATGAACAGATAAAAAATGAGCATTTATTTGATTAAGAATACCAACAAGCCTTAGCTGAATTTCTTCAAAACCAAGAGCTTCTCTGTTTGTGGGCTGCTCTGAAAGTAATGCCTAATGTTTATTTTCATGGAAATTACACCAGATACAAAGAGCAAAATAATACTATTTGACAGTAAATTGTCAACTACAGAACACTTTTTCACGGCAGTCACCACCATTAGTTGTACATTTTCGCAAGCAATGAACAAGATCCTGCATGCTCACTTGTAAAAATCTGCAGCAGCAGAGGTGAAACACTGTCACTACTGCTGAAACACACCACCCACCACCTCACTATGCTCACATCCACTGTTTGGTCTCCATTGACATTCAGCAAGCATCCATCAATGTCAATGGATGCCATTCTTTCTGCATGGAGGAGTTCAGTTCCACACCTTTGCATCATATATGCTTCTGTGTCAGATGCCATTCTGTCAGACTGCCCTTCTGCTGCTATTTGTCATAAGGCAACAAAATGTAATGGAATATGGATGAGAAGATTCAGCTTTGGCAGTTGGTGCCGTAACACCAACATCCTTCTCTGACGCTGGGGGCCAACAGAATAAAGCAGGACATATTACTTTTGGAGCAGCCCTTGTACACTGAAATCAAAAAAGGTATTGTATCTTATTTAAACTTAGTCCTCCAAAGAGCATTGGTATTTTTAGCTTAAAGGATTTTTCTTTCCTGTAAAGACAAGGATTGCCCTAAAGGTGAAAATGAACTTTTCTTTCATTTTTGCTTATTGGTTTTATTTTTGGGAGGAGACGAGGTTGTTGTTTTGTTTCTCAATAACAGACTACCATTTAGGTTTCCTTCTTTTCACATTAAGCATTTGGTTTAGCTAGCACTGTATTTTGACTAGGTACAACTTTCTAAGCTTAAAGCCTGCTCTCATCAGTATGAAGGTTCTTTGCTCATCATTTTTGTTAGAACTTCTAGCCCTCTACTATGGGTAACCAAATTGTTGGTTCTCTTGTTTTGTTTGTGTTCTCTTATTTCCTCCAGGCTTATTCCTTATGAGATTTGGTCAGTTGCCACAGAAAATAATGTATAGCTAGTCCTTGAAGTTCCTCTTGTCATAAAGAACATATGGCTGTACAAAACTCAGGCAGCATATGTGTTAGCAACAGTAAAATCCAGGTGCCTCCAGCAAAAATGAATGTCATTTTTTCATGCAAACTAAAGAAATAAGAATGCAGTCTGGAATTAATTACTTGACTTTGAGTGGACTTGAATATGCCAAATACAGAGGTCTGTACCTTAGCTTCAGTGAATTACCACTCACGTAGAAAATAAAGGGATCCAATTTACCAGTCTAGATGTGTATTTTCTTTGCAGCAAAGTTTTGCATTTAAAGATAGAGATGAAAAATTCATGACATAAACTAAGGAAATCCTGGATTGTGTCCATACTTTTATTTTATGAGAAAGAAAGCATGTCTAGGGGTAGTAGAAACACATTTCTCATTATTCACCATACATTTGATTTCAAAACTTCTATTTTGAGGACAGAAAGTCTCTGACTGAGTATCAGTATTGATATCTACTGTGATAATCTCATTTAGCATTAAGACTCAGATAAATTCTATGAACAGCCATAGTGGGTAAGAATACTAAGTATAGGTTAATGTGAAATGATAAGGTAAACTGCATATGTCAGTAAGTTTTTTAGTATTTTTTTAATTTTAGTACTGATTTCACTTGGTAGAAGCCACAGAGTATGTCAAAGCTTGCATGTGTACATCAATAGGACACAATACGGTCAAGGTTAAACCAGACTAAGTAATTTACAACAGAAGATAAAAACATTTAGTGCTTAATGTTTTGTTTGTCTTTCTCTTCTTTTTTCCTGGTAAGCTGCAGAACTTGTCATAACAGCTTAAAGCAGTGCACTGCCTTCCAAGATTTTAAACAGCCCTACACCAGGAGAAACCCTGAAAAGATTGTGTTCCATTAGATCATCCCTTCCACATATTTTACCATGTATTGATGTTGCATCAGTGATGTGACTCGCTCTTCCCTAAACAGAGCTCCCATTTGCATCTAACTACCAAATTGAGTTGGTGTAAAAGATAGGGAATGGGAGTAGAAATAAGCCTACCTAAGCCTGAAGAGTACATTCTTAAGATGGCACCGGAGCTGCTGTTTTAGGAGATATTTAATGACTAGTCTGACTAGACACAGTACTCTGACTTTGGAGTAATAATCATTTGCTAAAAGCTTGTTTTTTCAAGCTATTCTGAGCATGATTCTTTAAAAACAAAGAAAAACCTTTGTTCATCTTAAACTCCCTAGCTGGGATGAAATGTATTTCAGGGCACAATAACATTAAGGCTTCATCAGCGTTATCTGACAGGCACTGTCATTATGGAAACAAAGTGCCGTATGTTTCAAACTAATGTTCTGTATGGACAGTGGTTGAGTCCTACATCATTTCTCCAGTCCTTTGATAGTGGTTATTAAATTCATCATTATTATAGTGTTGTAATGCAAATAAAACCTTGCAAGGGCTTTGAGCCTCTAAGTACCCTTTTGTTGTTTTTTGCCTGGTAGTGCCAGTATGTTGAAAAAACTGGGAGAACAGTCTTGGAAACCTGTTTGCCAAATGCCACCCTTTCATGATACAGAATTAGACCAACTGAATCTAAGTGATGATGTGTTGTAATTGCACGTTACTAGTACTATCCTTTTACTGTTGGACTTGAACTACATCTCAAGCTAAGTTGAATCAACCTAAAATCACACAGCATGGCAAGTTGCACATATGGCACTGTATTATATTTTTTCTGTTAAAAAAAAAAAAAAAACCAGCACAAAAGCGTATAACTTGTTGTGATGAGTTCAAGATAATCTTGGGTTCAGCTGTTGGAGGGAATAACAGGAATCATATCCTCTACTAGGTTTACTTTTTGCCATAAAATGTCACTTGTTGAAAGCTGCTCACAAATTGCAGTCTGACAGTAAGTCTTGAGGGTATGAATTAATAAGTCAATGGTGTAGGTAGCTTTCAGAAAACTTAGAAATGCATTCCAGCATCCCCATTTAATTCACTTGATTTTGTCATTAACTTCATCAAGGGCAGTACTTAGTTCTGGCTTTCATTATTGCAGTAAAAATTTACCTAAAACATTTACCTAAATGTGATTTACCTAAAATTCACAAACACTTTTTTTGAATGGCAGACTCCAACATTTGACAAGGGAGGACTTGAATTTGTTTAATGCACGATTAATTTTGGCTAGTGCTCGTTTGCTGTGTCTATGTCAAGATTGTAGGATTTTGCAAAGTGGTGTAGGTTTAGTAGATAGCAGTAATCCCACTGCAAGCAGAGCATAGCTGTACATAATGCTCCATCATATACACATATCTTCCTTTACTGGTTCCTCGCCTAGTGTGTTACGTTTTTAAGTATCTAGTATTTACAGACTGTAAAGGATTGGTGAGAACGACGGAAGTATGAAATTGTGCAATTAAATTTTGAATGTATTCATCCATATCACTGAATTATTCAATGGAATAAAGTTTCAGAAAACACCTGAAATGATTGATTTATTTAATTAAAGGGAATACACAGAGGAATTGAGCTATTAATATATCTGTTATTAATATATACCTATATCTATTTACTGCTACTTGTACTGCTGTACTCTTCTCCATATTGTCAGCTGTTATTCTGAAACAAAAAATGTATCTGAACTGCCTCCAAAAGTACAGAAATTATATTTTAGTATATCATAGTCCAGAACCTGTAACTCTCCATCACATGCAAAGTCACAGCTGCATTCAGAAAGTGCCTTTTCCCCACCTTCATCAAAAAGATATAGAAAATTATTTCTGTTTGCGGCTTTTTCATCCCTGCAGCAATCGTAATGAGAACCTGCTTCCCATTGGCAGGCATTTTTAGTTGAATAGCAAGCCTTTTCAATAATTTCAGGCCAATTTTTTTAACTGATAAAAGCAAAAAAAAACCTGATAAAAGTATGCTCTCAGTATAACACATAACATACTTTCAGCGCATATATATATATTATACATATATAAACTGTATATTCTGCAGGTTCATATCATTCTGTTTCTGGAAAACTTGTTCTAATGTGCTGTGTACAAAAGACAATTCTTTCTGACATCACAGCCCAAAATGTTATACAACCTTCTATTTTGCGGGCAGATAATATTTCCAGAAAACCAATAACACAGATCATGTTTTTTACATCTCCTCTGCAGGAAAGGGATGGGTAATCACATCAAAGTTTATGCAGTGAGTATCTGGACCTCTGAAATGCAGAGAAAAGTACAAAAACATTGTATTATTTATCAGTGCATTTTTACAGCTTTTTGACTGTAGAACTGGGTAGCTTCTAATGTATGCAAATGAATTCTTTGTTAAAAAGAAAATTTCAAACCCAATGACAATAGCTTCAGTGGAAAAGAAAGAGTGGCTTGCCTTCTTGAATCTCTGGTGGAATTTGGACAAATTAATTTTCTTAAGCAACATCATAAATACAAAGAAAGAAAAGCATATCTTGATAAATGAAAGTCTGTCAGAGGCCACAGTGCTAGCAGTGTTGAATCGGACAATTAATTATGTATTTTTTACACATCATAAACAGTGAGCAACTCAAAGGATGATGACTCAATAATATAGCAAGAAATAAATCAGGTAGAGTGAATCTTTTTGCAGTACTTTTCTCCCATGACCCATGTTTCACCTGGTTCTTTTGTAATGATGTGATGAAAGGATCAGAGTGCTCAGACAGCCCAACATCCTGCCCATTCTGACATCCATAGTTGCTGCCTTAAGGAAAATGAAATAAGCAGATACAGTCAAGTAAAGAAATGCAGGGGTAGCTTTTTAAGCTTATTAAGTCTCCTTATGCACAAGCAAGCTGTCCCATAGTATCAAAATGACAAACCAGTGTGTCTGTGAAAATGCTTTGATCTTCTGATATCAAAGAAAGAACCTTTGTACTGCTCTTGTCCACAGTGTTTATATATGAAAGGCTGAGAACTCAGTAAACAGTCTTACGCATGTGAATCTGCTGGAAAGTGACACAGCTATAGGGCTGACTACACCCTTTCTTTTTTTTTCTCAGTATCTCTGAATGGACGATGCTTTTCTTCTTGCGTACCTCATCTCAGACTTCTTGTGGAGGATGTTTGTTCTGTCTTTTGAATATAACCTATATTCATCCAACTGAGTTAGCATTATAGGTATCTCAGGTACTGATTGTGCTATAGTTATAAACAGTAGTGCTTGGCGCAGACTGCTAAATCTGCTTCTGAAAAGCTATGTAAATGTATAAGTGTCCAAGGATCTTTGTACTGCAATGGTTAATTTACAATAAGTTTGGGTACATGATTGTCAGTCTCCCTTTTATTGTGGGGTAGACCTATTTTGAGAGCTGCAGTGTTGTTAAGTATTGCATACTCTTAACATGACTGAATGAGGACTGCTCCCTTAGAGATCTGCAGTCATTGGCTTACACATTTTGGAAAACAGCCCTTCCCCTTAAACCAAACATTTGTTCATTTTAACTGTGGGAACAAAGCATATTGTTGAAAACAGAGTCCTAAAGCTAGCATAGAGGTAATTTGCTGTTCATGGATGATAAGCCAAAAAAGGCTGAGTTCATTATATACTCTCTATAGATGCCTATTTCTTAGTTTGTTTCTCCCTTAAAAATCACTCTTGAAAGTGTGATCATTCTAGTTATCCTTTTTCTACTGTATTCCTGGACATATTTTTTTTTTTTCCTGGAAGTAATTGGTGTGGAAATAAAACATTCTGAGCTAAACTTAGAGCATTGTCTGCTAATGGGAACAAGGCTTATTAAGTTTCAGCTATCTTCTGTTTTGTGCTTGGTTTTATCTCACTGTACTACAAACCAAAAATGCATGGGGCAGACATTCTAGTAATCACATCTTTCTGTACTTTTGTAAACAATTAAAGGGAAATTTCCTCCCTCCAGTCTTAGATCAGCTTAAAAAGATATAGCAAAACTGAAAATAAATGTTGGCTTCTAATTTGAATAAAAGAAGGAAGTAATAGCTAAATTGTACTTGCCCTGTTGTAATGTTCTAGAGACTTTATCTATCAAAAGGCAGCGAGGGGAGGTAAATTTCAGTGCTTTTTTTTTTTTTTTTTTTTTTTTTAATGTAGAGGTAGCAGCATTTTTATTTTGAATCTCTTAAAAGATTTCTTTCTTTTAAAATGTTTCCACTTTTGCTCTGATTTTGCTCTTCCTTTGTTTTGTCATCTAAAATCTATGGAGTCATTTGCCTTTTGGACTTGTCATAATTATATGCATGATTAAAAAAAATGGAGTGAAACTGCTGTCAATGCAAGATCTGAGGTGTTCTTATTATCTGTGGAGCCATTGGGGGTAGAAATGAGTAAGACCTCTTTCCATCAGGAGGAGCCATCTGAAGTCATTCAATTCAGTTCTGGTGGCTAGGGAAATTTGTGCACCGTGAGGCAGAGCTCTTTGCCTCCTTCCTTGTGCCCATCTCTGTCTCATTAGGCTGTCTTCCTCATAATAAAAATGTTTGCACTCTTGTTTTGTGCGTCTCTTCCCTAGTAGTTACAGAGTAGCAGATAATCATGGGACTCTCCATTTATAATACTATTTGGGCAGAGGCCACCTTAACAGCTAATTAGCAATAGAGCACAGCTCAGCAGAGATGAGACGAATATGCATTTTTAGGATTGTGTACAGCCTCATTACCTGTTCCTTGGTACAACACCCAGGTAGAAACTAGGCACAGGTTTGTTTCCACAAGCTGGGCTGGTATTTCACCTCTGAATTTGTGTGATTGTTGCAGCAGCTGTTTGCATGTCAGGAGCATGCTATGGCAGTTCTTGAGATGCTCACCACGAACACAACTGAATCACATTACTCTGTCTTTCATGGTAACACATGCCCACGTTTCCTTCCCAAAGCATCATCATTCATGGTCCAGGATGGAGCTAGGAAGCAGTTAGAGCCAGACCTGCTAGAGAAAGGCACTATCATTCCATGAAACTTGCAACCTGGCAGAGAGGGTAAGTCACAGATGGCATTCCTTCTGGCAGAAACCATTGCTGCTGCATTAGAAAGGCATTGGTAGCAAGTCAGATGTCAGTACTATTTTGTATAAGGTTTGTGTTAGGTTTCTCTGAATGCTGTGACTTTTAGTTAAGGGAACTCCATAGGGGAGCCCAAGACAGGCATAAGGAAATGTTGTTAACTAGAATAGATTAAAATCCCTTTTAATGGTGCTTGTAGTGAGTACAAGGGCAAGTGAGAAATGGAGATGTGGCTGAGACCAGAGAGGACTGTATCAGACTTTCACTGTGTGAAATAGTAAATTCAGTTACAGATAATGAAAAATTAAATTTTTAGGTCTCCTCTTACCCCTTCACCAGCTCTGCTCTCATCTCAGGGAAATGCTTACAACAAATCATCCCCCACAAGAAGCATCCCCTTTCAGTTTTTCTTTTCTGTCTTTTCTGTCATTATCTATTCCTTTATTTACTGCTAGTAACAAATTTCCTTCCAGGCAGCGAAGAGAATTTTTTTTTTTCTTTAAGCATGTTATGACTTATGGGTTATACTTACTATCACCTGTCTTCAGCTTAAAGCTAATATCACAGTAAACTTTATTAAATTCCTGATGTGAGCAGTGCACATTAATACTGTTCTAAATTCTGCTGCCAGCCATGTTATCAAAGCATATTCACTTTTGTGAGACTTAAGTGCCTGTTGCTCACGTGCCTGTTAAGACCTTTTGCTTCTAAAGATCCTTAGTTAGTTGGTTTTTAGTCAATTTTCAAGGAGATTTCTTATGACATCAAGGGATACTTTTCCTTGATGTAAATGTGAGATGGAGATGGGCACCTGCTTGTGCTCAGACTTGCTGAAGAAATTATCTACCTTTTCTGATTTCTTGTCCTACAATTCTTCTTTATGTGAAAATGACTGTTTTTTGGATTTGGGCCACGTATTGATTCACCAGCGTTCACTACCAGTGCTGAGAAAAACTGTTGATAACAGGTGATCAAAAAAGAGGTAATGGGTTCCCTAATTCCAGTATAAACTCTTTCTCAAATAGACACTGACCAAGAAGTGATGTTAGAAAAAAATAATAAAATAGTCATACTATCTACTGCCAAATAATCATTTCTGATCTTCAGAAAGTCATCTCTGTGTTTGCATTACCCATCTGCAAATTGGTAAAGTAGTATTTCTCATACTGCAGCAGGTCACTGACCAGCTTTGGTGGTCAGTCCAAGGTATTGTTGTAGAGCAGGTGTTGTACTGATATTGGTATCTTCTGGTTAGTTAGCAAATGGATTTACTTCTTGAAGCCTAAGACGCATTGCAGATTCATTGTATAAGGAAAGCTAACTGAATAGAAGGCTCCAGCTGATTTTTTCTTTTCAGTTTAAGTAGCATAAGGCAGCTAACGTATTTGGCAAATGTAGTATTCGTAATTGTATTTTCACGTTTTAAATTTGATTGAATAAAGAGAGATTTATAAGATTTTTTTTCTTATAATGCTGCTTTTGAAAAGGGTATCTTAATTTTTTTTCCCTAGAAGTTCAATGTTATTTAGAAAGTTAACTTAAAAATCTTCTTCACTACACCATCATTATCATCACCACCACTTCCATGTACTAAAGGCCAATCAAATTCAACTCAATACCATTGTTAATCTATATCAATCCACAGTCAATGGCATTTCATTCCATTTCTTTTTCTTACCTGGAGGGTCAGAACTTCTTTACCTAATGAAAGGCCAGAAGAGAAAATGTATTTCTGTTTGCATTTTTATCTAATGATAAATGCATGCACACAAAATTTTTAAAAAAATAATAAAAGGGACAGAGTGAAAAATAAGATATTCTACTTAGATTTTCAGATATCAAAAGAAAAGATAAGAAAAGGCATAATAAAAAAAGCATTCAATTGTAACTTAATGGTCATCTTTCTCCCATGCCCTGCCCAGCCTTTGGAAAATTGTGTTTTCAACAAAAGAACAATATTTTCTTTAGGTTTACTATCGTTACCATTTCTATAAAGTAACAATGTTACTCTGAAAGCTAAATACTTAAGCAAAAGGAAAAAATTTTAAGAAAATCAAAACTAGCATCTGTCTTAATTGTGTAATAGAATGCTCAGATCTGAAATCAAAGCACCATGCTTAAGAGTATATTTATCAGAGTCATTGAATGAGCATATTGATGGCCTTACCATCTCTTTTCTAGGGAGCCTTTTTTTCTCTGTGCTGCTGTAATGGAAAAGAATGATGCTCTGCCAAAACTATTCTCCTTTTTAACAAATCTACTAATTTCCCCATTGTCTTGCCTTTTATCTCACAGGAGGTCGTAAAATATTTTGTCACTGATTCATGAGAAATACATATTCTATCATCTAATTTCCGATTGTTAATTTTCTTGTCTGTGTGCAGAAGTGGGAACACATTATTCCATGCGGTGAAATCTGAAGCAGCTTCCTGCCATCTAGTATGTCCATTACAAGGTGTCATAATGAAAGCAGTAATGGATGAATGTTGAAAAGTGCAGAAGTTTGCTATGGTTAATTACAAAAGAGAAGAGGATGATTCACATCTCATTCGTGCCACCCAGGGAAACTAGTCTGGCTGGAAGCCTCTTGAAAATGTTGTCTGAAAACAGTGCAGTCCACATTTGTGAGCTGTGGTGCCTTAATCTGGATTTTGTAATCTTCCTATGAGTCTGTCTTCCTTCTTCGTTCTCCAAGAAGACATATATGTCTACACAAATATCCCATTCATGATTACAGAAGCAATCACTGGAAATTTTAGCCTTGGTAAGTCTCTGCTATTATGTTAAACATTACAAAAAAAAGGTCAAGCTGGGTCTTGGAACTGTCCTATGAAAGGGTTGTGCCACTTAAAGGATGCTTTTTGTTGGTGTATGGAGTCAAAGTCTGGAGTTCCTTCTGGAAAAGGCTCATCTATTCCCATTCCTGGTAATGGTTTCCACGTCTTCCTTCTCTCAGGAGTATCAGCAGCCTGAGCCTCAAGGTTGAGTTGCATTCACAGGTGATGTTTTTTGAGTTATCATTTGCTGCTAAAAAGCCCAGTACAAATTCTTCCAAAACAACATCATGTTGGTTTAGACAACAGACTATCTATCTGTCATTGCTGAAATGTTTAAGCTGGCAACAGAAGGGATCGCAGAAATAGGGAAGTACTCTTTTACAAAACTTGGCAGAAAGTCTTTCTGAATTTCACATAGCACAGTAAAGTGGGAAACTGAACCTAGATTTCTACTATCTGAAACCATTATCGCTCTGTCCCATTTCAGTGTGCTGTATTGCTTATCTTCTGGGATGTACTGTGTTGTTTCCTATTTTGTAGGTAGGTCCACAGATTAGAAACTTATCAAAATTTCTGATAACTTACTGACAATTATCTTATATTCTTTTCCTTATAAATGTAGCTCAACTTTATTTGACTCACGGAAACAAACTTGTGAATATAAATTACTGGTATGTATTTTTTGTTTTGAATCTAGTAGTATTTGCCATACACCACAGTTGATTTTTCCTTAATTCAGTAGTTACCTCCTATAAAAATACACAACCTTTCCCATGATGTATATCCATCACCATGTTACTTGACACTTTGTTTTTCACAAGTGTCTTGATTCTCTTCAGTCCTCTTCAACTCATTTTTTTCCTCTAATTGAACCTACTGTTGCAGTTAGTTCCTTCAGTGAACTGGAACTCCTTGAACTCATGTTAACTTGTTGAAAAAGAGGCAAGAGAAATTCATCAACATGAAATTTGTCAATCACAGAAGTTGAAGGCCAGTGTGAGAAGCACTGTGACGTAAACACTCAGGCCCCCTCACATTTTCTCTGGTTCTGTTGACCATTATGTTCTGATACTGTGTAGAAAATGAAAGACATTTGACTCACTTAGTAGTAAGTGATTGACTCTCAGTATAAGTCTAGAGGGAGACTATTTTGGTTTCTGATTCACTTTAAAGTGAGCATTTTAGAAGTTACCTCATCTTTGGTTCATAGATGAATATCTTGTTTATCTGTATTCATTGCTTAATCTTCACAACAGGTACGTGCTTTCTGCTTTTACTGTCTTTTGACCAATTTATTTATTTATTTATTTTTTACCTGCTTCTCAAAGCTCAGATACCTAGTTCACTCTGGGTTTTCTTTCAAACAGGCTCAAAACTTTTTTGAAATGCATATGACCTTGTTTCTCTTATGAAGCTAAAGTTTTTTTCTATACCAAAGTATGTGTCCTAGCAATCTACTAACCCCATCTGGAAACTGCAATCCAGCAAACTTTTAGGTAAGCTTCAAGCATATTTAATTGTACCCTTGAATGAAAAAGAATGTAAGATATTAGTCTTCCCTCTGGAAACTTTCTTTATTTGTTTGATTCTTTTAGTTCAAAAATGTTCCTGATTTAAAAGTGAATATTATAGAGCAAAATCCAGTTATGCTGCAAAATGTGAAAAACAGCATTGTTGTTGTATTTATACTTGATATCATTCCACTCTCCTTTTACCTTCAGGCCAAGTGGTACAGAATGGATTGTGTCCATATTGCTCACAGTTAATCCTTTCCACTACATTGCAGCTGCATTTCTAATGCTGGATGCCCAGACATCTGGGATCTCTGCAAGATCTTTATATCCTAAATTACTTTAGTTTGTATCTTTGCAATTCAAAACTACTGAAATACCATGAAGACCATACCACAGTCTTGATGAACAATTCTTTATTAATAGCTTACTAGGGAAATCCTGGCTGGATGTTGCTCTAGCCAGCCTGATCTAGTGTTTGGCTACCCTGCCCATGGCAGGGGGATTGAAGCTAGATGATCTTTGAGGTCCTTTTCAACCCAAGCCATTCTATGCTATGATGAAAGGAATTGCATACCTACAAACATGACATAAAACCACATGTGGGATTATTCCTGGCATTAGAAGATTATTTAGAATTTTGTTTTTCTTTTACTTTCCCGTTTAAAAGCTATGCTGCTCACACAACTTGTTAACTGCTCCCAGAAAAACACTCAAATTCCATTATAGAGGGAACAATTTGTTTACTATCAAAAGAGAAGCTAGCAGTGAACCTATACGGAGTGTAGAAGGTCAAGGGTATAGAGCAGGGCAGTGAACCCAGGAGCTAAGTTTTTTGATAGTGCAAATGGGTGAGGAATCTGAACTGAGCTTTATTCAAGCACGGGAACTTGCTGAACCTGTCCAGTTCATGTCTCTATCCAAACCTAAACACAGTTTCTAATCATCAATATTATTCTGTGCTGAATTAATTTCATTATATAAAATTTGGGACATAACTGAAATTTAGACATCATAAAGAGTAAGTACGTAAAATGAGGTTAAGAAAATCTCCATTATACATTTTTCCTTAAATTTCATGGAACAAAGTGATAAAAAGAGAAAGATTCCCAGAAGGTGAAACTGAATTAGTTTCTGCCTTTCTGTGTCTTCTGTGAATACTGTGAAAGTTTAATAAAAGGCTGTTCCAAAAGTAATGGCTTCTATATTATCATCTTGGCCCATGATATTAGAGATGGATGTTGGTGGTATGA
Organism: Lagopus leucura; assembly: GCF_019238085.1. Lineage (NCBI taxonomy): Eukaryota > Metazoa > Chordata > Aves > Galliformes > Phasianidae > Lagopus > Lagopus leucura. Next base: position 88,884,906 of record NW_024962262.1, read on the forward strand.
CAGTAGAGGTTGAACCTTCCTACTGACATTCTATTAAATTTTTTGCCATGCAACAGATGTAAGCATTTTGAAGACTATGCAGCACAGTGGCAATGTTTGCATGAAAATAAATAGGAAGCATTGTTTTGGAAATCTATGTACTTTCACTGACCAATAAATAAAGCCAGATGTATTTCTTATTTAATTTTCCTTCTAAGGCAATATCACAAAAGATACAATTTCTATTTTAATTTAATGATATATGAAGGACTTTGGAAATATTAGTGAGTTCTGAGTCACAAAAAGCTGACATTTGCTTTTATGCTATGTTCTCTCACAATCAATGGTGACAAAAAATACAGTCTTAGCAGAAGCATAGTGAATTAGAGTGGGCGAGTTTTCTAATAACTGTAATGAATAGCAGCTTCCTGGAGTTTATGCAGCCTCAGTGCTGAAGCATTTAAATCTTGGCTACTTTGGTCTAAAATGTAAATTTTTCATCTCAATAAATAAAATATAAGTGACTTTTAGCCTTTAGAACTAAGATGAAATTGGACAAGTGCATCCAAGGGTGAGTTCTGAATAATGTGGAGTTAATTTATCATATTGCTTTTCAGTAAAGTCTGCTCTTAGAGACCTTTGCAAACTTTGGTCAAGCATCTCCTCTGCGGCTTCATCCCAAGTAAAAGACAGGAGAATTCAAGTGTTGTTTTTTTTTTTTTCTGGCAGGGTCTTCCAGTTGATACCTGTTTGCAGACAACACTAACCTGAGTGGTGCAGTCGATATATTAGAGGGAAGGGAAGCCATCCAGAGGTACCTGGACAGACTGAAGAGATATGACCATTAGAACCTAATGATGTTCAACAAGGCCAAGTGCAAGGTGTTGCACTTGGGCCAGGACAATCCCAGGTATTTATACAAACTGGGGGAAGAACCCCTTGAGAGGAGCACTGCAGAGAAGGACTTGGGGGTCCTGGTAGATGAGAAGCTGGACAGGAGCCAGCAGTGTGTGCTTGCAGTGCAGAAGGCCAAATATGTTCTGGGCTGCATTAAAAGAGGGATGAGAGGGAAGTGATTGTCCCCCGCTATCAGCTCTTGTGAGGCCCCATCTGGAGTACTGTGTCCAGGCCTGGGGCCCCCAGCACAAGAAAGACAACAGATGTAGTTATTCTATAGGTGGAAAGTTTAACTGAATTGCATCTGAAGCCTCCAGACCTTACTTTCTGCAGAATGCCTGCAAGCTGCTGAATCACCCTCCTTCTGCAGAGAAAACCAAGCCATAAAGTGTTTGCTGGAAGCATCAGCAATGTGGTGGTACATTTTGTGCCCTGAAGTGTGCTGAAGTCACAAGATGCCGTGAAATACAGATTGCCTGCATGTCCACTGCCTGGATTTCAGCAATTCAACACAGACATGTTGCAGTTTTTATTCCTTCAGTGTTATTCCTGTGTACTGTTATCACAGACCTAGTTTGGAAATAGGATATAATTCTGAAAGGCAGCTCTGCTGCAGTCACAAACTGATTAATGACTCATGGCACCATGTAGCACACTTACCACATAAACTGTTACATGCTTATCCAGGATGACAAAGGGATTCAGACAGAAAGAATTAGTCAATTTTAGTCTGTGGTTAGTCCTCTTTTGTCCAACCATAACTGTAAACTGAATGCTCTTAGGAATATTGTATTTCAGCCTTTTCTGAAAGACATTTTCCTTAAACACATTGTGTTCTGTAACATCCAGTTTATATTATAAGTAATTTTCCACAGGAAAGTAATATCACTTAGCCATTATCAACAGCAATTTCTACTGCCCTGGAGAATTTTTTTTTTTTTTTTTAATGTATTTTTAATTTTTTTTTTTTTTTTCAATTTCAGTGCAATAACTGTGGAAAAAAATAAAACAATAAACAATTCTAAAACTATAGGAACAAAAGTGGTGGTTTCCAGTTCTTAGAGATCAGACACTAATACCAAAGGCTCTGCCATCATGTGCAAAGGGGTTTTCCAGCAGGAGTATACACATTATACAGAAAGGCTGGGTGGGAAACAAAGCAAAGGAGGCCTTTCCAGAGGCACACAGCACCTCACTATTGGTTCTTAAGTGAAGAAAATCTCACAGATCCCACCACACCCACTGTGTGCCTCATTCTTAATGTCATTTAGTATGTATTATCTATCACAAGCAGCTGTTACTTGGTCAGTTGTTATGTTCTTTTATTTGCCAGTTTTAAAATGCTGATTTCCCCCTCCCCCCCCCCCCCCCCCCAAGTTCTCTGAATACATTTTCTGTTAAATAAATAAGAAACGTATCATAAAATGGCCTGGGTTGAAAAGGACCACAATGATCATCTAGTTTCAACTCCCCTACTGTGTGCAGGGTCGCCAACCACCAGACCAGGCTGCCCAGAGCCACATCCAGCCTGGCTTTGAATGCCTCCAGGGATGGGGCATCCAGAACCTCCTTGGGTAACCTGTTCTAGTGCGTCACCATCCTCTCTGTGCAAATCTTCCACATAATATCTAACCTAAACCTCCCCTGTCTTAGTTTAAAACCATTCCCCTTTGTCCTATCACTATCCAGCCTCATAAACAGCTGTTCCCCCTCCTATTTATGAGCTCCCTTCAAGTACTGGAAGGCCACAATGAGGTCTCTCCAGAGCCTTCTCTTCTGCAAGCTAAACAAGCCCACTTACCTCAACCTTTCCTCATAGGAGAGGTGCTCCAGCCCTCTGATCATCTTAGTGGCCCTCCTCTGGACCCGTTCCAAGGGTTCACAAGAACTGAGTAGAGGGGGACAATCACCTCCCTCTCCTTGCTGGCCACCCCTTTTTAATGCAGCCCAGAACACAGTTGGCCTTCCGGGCTGCCAGCACACACTGCTGGCTCCTGTCCAGCTTATCTATCAGGACCCCCAAGTCCTTCTCCTCAGCGCTGCTCTGAAGGGGTTCTTCCCCCAGTTTATAAACAACTGAGATTGCCCCGACACAAGTGCAGCACCCTAAACTTGGCTTTGTTGAACCTCATTAGGTTTTCATGGGCCCACTTCTCTAGCCTGTCCAGGTCCCTCTGGATGGCTTTTCTCCATTCCAGTTTATCACTGCACCACTCAGGTTGGTCTTGTCTGCAAACTTGCTGGGGGTGCACTCATTGCCATTGTCTATGTCACTGATGAAGATGTTGAAGAGCACCAGTCCCAAAACTTGTCTCCGCTGAGGGACATCATGACTGGCCTCCACTCTGATACAGAACCATTCATTACAACCCTCTGACTACATCCAGCCAGCCAATTCCTAATCCATCGAGCAGTCCATCCTTTAAATCCACACCTCTCCAATTTAGAGAGAACAATGCAGTGAGGGACCATGTCAAAGGCTTTGCAGAAGTCCAGGTAGATAACAGCCACTGTCCTTCCCCTATGCACCAAAGCCATCACTCCATCATAGAATGTCACCAGACTGGACAGGCAAGACCCGCCCTTGTTGAAGCCATGCTGGCTGTCTCGAATCACCTCTTTGTCTTGTATGTGCCTTAACAAAGCTTCTAGGAGGATCTGCTCCATGATCTTTCCAAGCACAGAAATGAGGCATGTATGTATTTATTGTTATTACAAGAGGTAATAAATGCATATCTATAATGCTACAGATCAAAATAAACAAGATGCTGAACAATTTTGGCATTACACATGTACAAGAAGAATTGAAGAAAGAAAAGAGAAGAAGGACATATGTATGCATTCTGATATATTTAATGTGGTTTTTTTTTTTTTTTTTTTTTTGCAGAAAATGCAATTGTTGTAACCACAAGATTGCAGGAATATAAAATAAGCTTGCCTTATTCTCAGTTATGGTTTTGTTTTTTTAAATAGCCAATAATAATTCTCCTACAAAAAATATGAAATTATAAAGATTAAAATCCACAATAAAAATCAAGATTCCACTATTTGTCACTGTCTTTTAAGGTGTCACTTTAACCTCACTCCTTGACCTTGAGTCTCCTTTAATAATGAAAACCAAGAACATCACACCAACCTGTGAAATTCCACCAGGGTAATAGGAAGGCAAGCCCTCAGCTCTCTAGAGAAGAGTCACCAATCCCTAATTTATGTTTTCCAATTTGGTGATTAAACACAACACACTTGTGTTTAAAATCAGTATGGAGAGGTCTGTGGATATGTCCGTTAATAATTTACTACTTCTCTATAATTTACATAGCTAAAAGTAAATTTAATGAGTTAGAGTTTAGTTAACTGAGACTCCAAGAGCCTAAATTCTATCTGCAATGCTCCCTTGGTGTTCTCAGATTTATGCATGTATTTATAATTGCTTGAATTAAATCCAAATTGGGCAAGAGTCTGAATGATATGAATGTATGCGTTTGAAATATAATTAATAGAAAGTATAAAACCTTAAGCCTCTAGGAGGTATCTTTGATGCAGTCTATGGATTTTAATGCCAATTGAGATGCGTATCCTAAGAGCTACTTGAGCAGCTCTTGAGGAAGAGAGGTAAATTGAAGTAGGAGTGGTGGTCTACATGTGAAGAGGAGCCCACTGTTCTTTCTTCCAGAGATGAGAGGAGACCAAAGGTAAGCTTTTAGCCTACTCCTTCATATTCAAATGCAGATTACCTAGCACAGTGGATTTTGACCCACGGCTGGTGTCAGTATAAAGAAATACTGAAAATAATCGTACAAATGGGGAAACTGGGTTGTGTCTTTACACTTAGTCTTTTATATTTGTTATTTCTGACAACAAAAATAAACAGGTATTAATTTTTCAATTAGTATTAGCATGGATATTGACTTATGCTATTATGAGTATCAAGACACAAAAGCTTTCCTGCTGCTTTACATAATTAAATAATGCTGCTTTAACATTTGCAGAAACTGTAGGGAAGTGTAATGAATTCTACAAATACTCAGATTTACTTATTGGAAATAGAAACAACTGCTGGAAAAAAATGGATACTTTTAAAATACATCTTCTCCATGCACAGTAATGTTAGCTAAAAAAAAAAAAACAAAAAACAAAAGAAAAACAAAAAAACAACCTGTAGACTATTTTTTGCTAAAGAGCTGACAATGCCATGATTGAATTGGAGCATTAGGAAAGAATGGAAATTTATTTATGAAATGAACATCTGCCTTTTCTGAATCCAAGAAAAATAAAATCAGCATAGAGCACAGTTTTGGGAGCACTCAGAAATGTCTTTGCAGAGAGGAAAAATTTAACAGCCAGAAGTCACCAATGACTCTAGCACATTGAGAAATAACTGAAAATTTGTCCCGCAGTCACCTACAACAAAAATTAGAGTTTGAATTTAATAAAACCCACCTTGATGACTGGTCAGTCATAGTAGTGGTCTTATAAGACTTTCCTTCACTGTTTGATTTCTTTCATGAATTCTTGGGAGTGAGTAGCAGAAATAATATGTTAAGTGGGAATAAAGAGTTATATTTCTATTTGAATGAATATATAATTAAAATAATTTGACAGATACATGGCTGATACTCTACAGTGCTCCAATTACTAATTGTTTGGCTTTCTGAAATATCTCATTCTTCAGATTCTTACGAATTTCTTTTAAAATCCTTTTTCTCAAATTCATTTAGTCAATATGAGATCTTCTCAGGGCAGGGTTTGCTCTTTCTCCCTGGTTTCCACAGGTTTAGACAAATCTATACCACCAATTTCTATTCAAAGTTGCTGCCACTAATCTTTTCCAGTAAAGACTCCTTTGTGGAACACCCCAGCAGGGAAGTCAGTCTTATTGCCTTTGATGCCTCTAACTAGAAGTTTGCTCAGGGCAACTGCTTTTGCTAGGCTATGTCTTTCCCAATCCTTTCCCCTCATCTGCAAGCTCACAGGCATCACAGGGTACTACAAAGCTCAGAACATGGGCTTTTAATTAAAAAAAAAAAAAAAGGTGAAAAAAAGTGAAAAAATGCACTTGGAATCTAGTAATAATTTATGTAAATAAGGCCTTCCCACGCTACCTTTTTCCTTCAAGAGGGGGAGCAGAGAGCTTTTATTCTTAAGCCTTCTGGCTTATTACATTAATAATTCATAACCAGTATGCTTTATATAGGCTGTGATTCAATCTCAACAAACTTGCAGAAAGCCATTCTTCCTCCAATGTTCACAAAGTGTAGATTTTCTTAAGAGTATGCAGCTTTCCAAATGAGATATTCTTCATTTCTACAGGGAAAATCTTCTCATTCCACAATCAGTTTTAAATTGATTGTTGACACATTCTTTCTCCATAGAACTGAAGATATGCATAAGGCAAGGAAAAAGAAGTCTGTTGCAACAGATTTGCAGAATTAACAAAGATAACAAATCTGCATCAGTAGAAGGCTATAATATTGTGAGACAAATCTTGATTACACACTTCAGAACAACTATTATACAGAATTAGGAATCCACCTTTATTATATTATATTACTAATATTAATGAATTGTCTTGGCAGACTGGAACCAAGTTAACAAGTAATTCAGTTTTTTTTAAGTCTACATAATCTATAACAAAAAAAGGTACATTTGACAGTTTTAAATAGTGAAAAAATAAACTATTTCGTTTAGTAAGAAACAGCTTTCTCATGATTAATTAAATTGTAAAAAAAAAAAAAAAAAAAAAAAAAGACGGAAAAATTAAGTAAATGTTCAGTTAGTATTTTCAAGGCAACCTCGTGAAATATAAGCTGATAAATTCTTCAGTCTAATAACACAGACCAGGACAAGACTGATTAAATATGCTTACATATCCCTAAGGTATGAGGGAAAAATATTTTGTTAAACTGGAAATGCATAGAATAATGAAATGATGTGACCTCATTAGATAATGTTATAAAGAGATATTTCCAAAATAAACCGTAAAGAAATGTTGTGAAAACAATATAATAACAATATAACAATAATAAATAACACACTTTGTCAGTGTGACAGAGCAGATTTTCCTGTGTTAGCACATAAGTCATGCAAATCTGGTTTATAGTTAGCTGTGTTTATATTTTTGATACTTAACATTAATGATGTTAAGGAAAACTTTGGGAGATATCTTCAAGCATGAGACCAGATAATAGAGGTGAGGAGTCCTGGACGTTTCTCCAGGTTAGATTCCGGTCATTTTTGTTGTAGAATGGCAAAATCACAGAAGAGGGAGAGGTGAGTCTTTCATTACCTATGTCCTACACAATTGGCTAGCAATGGGCAGCACATGCAAAGACATCCACAGCAAAGAAGTGTTTTATCCTTCAAAAACTTGGAACAAGTGGAAATGAGAGCTAAAAACAAATCTTTGATGGTTTGACAGAATATAACAGTTTATACAAGTTAATGTTTGTATTGGGTAGGCTCAGTGCTTGGACAGCTAGTGAAGTAGTCCTCAAGAAAAGTGAGGATCAGATGATCAGACAATTCATTTTCATAATAGCCTGTTTCTGTTTACTAGCAAAGATAGTTTTACTTGTATCTGGAAAATACAAATTAATTCATTAGCCTATACAAGTTTCAAACCCTACCCTTCAGAGTTCTCAGCTGTGAAAGCAAAATAATCAGTATAGCTAAAACATTGATAGCAGTTTCACAAGCACTTAAAACAGTTCTAATATGAGTCCTACTTAAGCTCTGCATCCCTTGGGTTCTGTTTGTTGTCTGAAAGTGATGAGGCAGATAAGAGTGTCTCTTATCTGCTTACAGCAGAAATTGGGTTGTTTTTCTCATCAGTAGTTACAAAGTTAAACAGCAAACTGCAGTCTGTCAAATTTGTTTCAAAATGTTTTTCTCAGTCATAACTTTCCTAGAGATTTATAACTCTTCAGTAATGCTCAAACCCCACTAGAAAGCTGTAATAAAAACAAGAAAAAATGTTAAGACAATAATAAGAGAGATAAGTTTTAAATCTCAGCCAACTCTGTTATGTTGCTGGAGAGAAAATGTATTAGGGAATAATTTTAAGGCAAACTATGAAAGAAAAATGATTTTCATAAAAATTAAAATACCATACCTTCTAATAAAGTATCATAAGATTATCTACAATCCAGAGTAAGATGAAGACTTGAGATTATTTCAGGATGTTACTGTTACATTAAATTGAAAAAAGCAAGTGAAATTAAGAAAATATAGGCTACATATTGGGTCAGAATCAGAAACAGTAAATCTTACGATGTTATGATGCCTGAAATCTTTGTAATTACAGGAAAGTGTTGAGATCTCAGATATTTTATAATGATTCAGGATTGAGAGGAAAAAAAATTACATTTAGGGAATTTAATTATATTAAACAGTACTGTTTCAAATGTAAGTCTAAACAATTGTAGAAAGATGGAACAGCTTGGGTTGGAAAGGACTTCAAAGCCCACCCAGCTCCAACACCCATCTGTGGGTAGGACTGCCACTCGCCAGGGCCCCATCCAACCTGGTCTTACTCCTCCAAGGGTGGGGTATCCACGGTTTTCCTGGTCTCAGGAAGAAAGATGAGGATAGAATAAATGAAAGCATTTTGGCAGTATGTTATCTCTCCCTATCTGTTTATGTGCCTGGTTAGCTACTCTGAGAAGAACAGAATAGATTTATGCTCTCTTCTTGCCTAGTTCAGACTCTTTGCTGCCTCTTTTCCTTACTTTTTTGCTTGCAGAAACAAGTAATGTAGCAAACAGCCCTGATCTATAACAGTAGCAAGAGTAAACTTCTACTAAAGAATTTAATTTCTTAGAATGGAAGAAAAGGCAACCACAGGAGCTACCATCACAGGAGCTGGATGGACATCTTCCTGCCTAAAATGTGATGTGGGCTGCAGTGAGCATTCAGAGATTGAGCCTGTAGCAGAATAACAAGGGCTTGCTTAACTCTGATAGGGAATCCTACCTGAGTGATGATAATATCAGATGGTTATAAGTATTAATCAATAGGCTGATAGGTACCAGGTAGTTAATTTTTCTTCATATACAGCTGTGATCACAGATACTTTGAAGTGATGTGAAGTTGAAAAGATATAGATATGCAAAATGCATGTATTGTGATCACTGAACAAGAAAGCTCAAAACAGAAGCATGGATGAAAATTTAGTAGTGGTGATCTTCAGTCATAAACTTAGCAACTTTTTAGGACTAGAATTTCTTAACAATTATTTATTCCTTACAGTTACAAAGATTAAATACTACTTAACAATTGACAATAAGCAGCAGTGTTTTATTTGAAAATGTGTGATTGATAGCTTAGCTGCAAGATAGCTTCTGATGAAATAGAATAAAAATAAGACACTGGTACTTGTGAACATGGATATGCACAGTCTCTTGAAAACTGATCTATCCGCCTCGTGTTGCATGCTGTAAGCCCCCCATTTCCTTTAAAATGCTTAAGATCTTTGGATGAATGCAAGTATGTTTTTAATACATTGTGATAGGGAAACATGGTAGCAGAATAACACAGATTTTTTGTAGAAGCTCATTGTGAATTTCAGAAATGTTTTAACAAAAATAATAATAGCAGCTTTTTGAAACTGCTCTGCTTTTTAGCTATCCTGGGGATGTACTGTTCTCACTGGCAACAAGTGCAAAAGCCTATTTGTTTTCAATTTAGCTCCGAGAGGTTAGTAACATTACCATCCCATAGGTATTGGATTATACACTTCAAGACCATTTAATAATAATTGCAGGTTTGAAATTAAATTCAGGACTGGAATGATTTAATGGTCATCAAAATGAGTGAACCATGAGATTATTTTAATTAAGTATAATCATCTATTTCTGAAAATATTATTTCTAAAACATTCAATGTTAACATAAAGATATATATTAATTTGGCAAACTTGTTTTATACTAGGCTTAATGAAATCACTTAAATTCAGATGTTCCAAGTGACTGATGATTTTTAGCTGCCTAATTGAGACATATTGGACTGAGGACATTATCATAAATCTTCCTGAATATCGTATCAATTGTTGATCCCCTGAGATGCAGTGATATTGTTTTGATGTAAATCAGTTTTTAAATTACTTGGAAAAACGTTATGAAAGAGGACCATTTAATACTCATCTAGGTTTTGTAAAGCCTTTTGAGGACTTAAGTTGTTATGGAATTCAAGACTATTAGATGACCAGCCTGTAAAACTTAATTAGCATAATGTTAGAATATGTACAACTTGTATGCAGCCAAAAAATCCATGCTTCTTTGTTGACAATCAAGAAAATTATCTTTAAAATATTGCACAGAAATTGCTGAAGTAAAAGTAAAATATCTGAACCATTGGATTAAGATAGAAGGAATTCAGAATAATTGCTCACATGTATACGTGCAACTGTTTTTACACAGCTATGTCCAGGCTGAAGTCTTTCAGAATAATATTTTGAAGGCAAATTAACTTCAGGCAGCTTTGAATGCTAGCTATAGATTTCTCACTCTGGTATGGAGAATGGAAAAAAAAAGCCAGCTTCTTTCCCAATAAACTTTAGTTATGCTCTGAGGGTGGGGTAGAAGAGAAGGAATGAGAGAGAGAAAGAGGAATGGTGCAGAGTTCTTCCCAAATCTCAATAAGAAATGCTTGGTGTCAAATGAGATAATGAAATAGTTGATTTAATAAGAAAGAACTAAAAAGAAGAGTGAGTGAATCTTACGTCCCTTCAGATGGTAGAAACCATGCATTCACAAAAACCAAAAATTTATGAGACAAAATGTGCAGAACTGGCAGAAAGTTCTTCATGACATCACTATGGTGGCACCGAGATACAGAAAGGAATATCCTTGATCTATTTGTGCATGTGTGGGGGTGGACGTATGGCCAAAAGCAAGTTTTCTGTGCAACTGTAATGCGCTTTGTACAAAAGAGAGCATGGAGCAAAAATTCTGATACAGCCTATACATTTCAGTCCTCATATTTCTTCCAGAACATCACGCAGGCTCATGACAAATTACATGTCAAGAAATTGCAGAACTCGAAGATGTATGTTTGAAACAAGTCAGAATCTCTTAAATATAAACAGATAAGAGTAAGCATTGTGTAGTCTCAAGCATGAAAATGTGAATGGGAAGGTCACGTTTTTCTCTTGACAATAGCAAAAAAATTAGACACTAGGTAATTTTAGAGCAGAAAAAATTAGTACTGGTAAGCCTTTTTTTTTTGAAAAATACAGTAGAGCTTCCACTGTTCCATAGCACAAGGAGATCTACACTACTTCACTTTTCTCATTAAGAAAGAAAAATAAAAAATAAAAGAAATGCAAACCCATCAGACTTACACACATTTCCCCAGCCACACACACACACAGTGATGGTTACAGCTATTCCTAACCAAAAACTCGCTAGACTTTCATAGTGAGATTAGAAATAAATTAGACCCTGCATAAGAAGCAAGACCAGAGAAAACCAGGACTTAAACAAAAAAGTTTTAGAACTTCTTGTGTGTATGGGAACTACTGAGTCACGGCCTGAACCTCTGATTGATCACCTGAGGCGAGCCATGAGTCAGCCACAGGAGCACAGGTGAAGGCAATTCTCCTGTGCTGCCGGAAGGGGTGGAGCCTGGCTGCACCCCTCCTAGACCTATTTAAGAGCTGGCTACCAATGGGGAAGGATCTCATCTGGAAATCTTTCCTTCTGGTGTTCAGTGGTGAGCCCAGTGTAAGGGTAAGCCTTCCATTTATTTTCTCTTGTTATCTTAGTCCACTTCATCTAACTCTCTTGTTTATTTTGTGATTGTGACATCTTGATATCCATTGATTATACGTTGTGTAATCAGGGTGAGAAGCCTAATGTGGAGAAGCAGGAGAGGAGGTAGACGGGGAAGGCAATGGCACATCTATTTTTTCTGGGAGAATGAAATTCAAGGCATTGTTCCATGAGTAAGGTACCGTAAATAAACTCCTTTTAAGTCATATGAAGAGCATGGTGCAATTTTAACCAAATTTTAACCAATCAGGATGAAGTTTTTCATTTGAGCAGAAATTTGTGAATAGTAAAAGTCTTTGTAAATCCTCCGACCTAGTTCTGCAATTTGCAATTAAGGGGAAAGGACCCCAAATTATTTATGCTTTCTACCATAAGAATAGTATATATACATACATACTATAGACATATATATAGTCTTAGCTATAATATTATTAGATATAGCAATATCTATCTATACAAGTGCATAAAGCAGTCCATTTCCTGCTTGTCTACAACAAATGAATTGCTCATTTTGATGTCTTGACTTTTTTTATGGCATAACTTATCCTTGTTAAGTCACAAATGAACAGCAGGGGCAGAGAGACAGAATTCTTCTTCCAGAAACACTGAGCTTGTCAGAATAGGAAAAGCCACATTTTAATCTTAAAAAAAAAAAAAAAAAAAAAAAAAAAAAAAAAAAAAAA